>NW_026691303.1:0-170509 GCF_020826845.1 Diceros bicornis minor
ACCCAACGGGGACTGGCGTGCTGGACTTGGGCGCTGGCCCTGTGGAGGGGACCCGCCCGGGAGTGGCGCTTTCAAGAGATTCTTGGAGGGCACTGGGAGATCCACGGACCCCTGCAGGGGCCGTGGCGCCAGATAACGGGCCTCCTCTGCCCACGGCAGGCGGGGAGGGGGCGACCAATCTCAGGGTCACTAGATTTCGCTGGCCGCGACCATCACTTCGAGCGGGACTCGGGGCTCTTCCTTGCCCCCGCCTCAGCGGATTTCTTGGCTCTCCCACATGTGATCTCGTTGCCACAGACCGCGGTCCGGATTTGGGACCACGGAGGTGCCTGACGGGCCCGCCTCTCACCAGCAAGTCCGCCCGCCACCGCGGTGGCCGCGGCGGCGGCGGCGGCGGCGGCGGCGGCCGAAGCGACACAGAGATTGGGGATCTCGGGGACCTGAGGAGAGGAAGGTGGGCGTGCCCTGCCCGCCTTCCTTCCCTCTGCGGTCGGGTCGGTCCTCCTCAGCGCCCCACCTCCAGGAGCCCAGCTTCATTCGGGGGAAGCCAGTCCTCCCACTGCGCATGCGCAGGCAGCCGGCGCCTCCGACCTCACAAAGACCCGTAGCGTTGCTAAGCGACGCGTCCGCCACGCTCTGAGCGGGCGGGCACGCCCCCTTGCGCGGCTCAGGCGCTGACGCAGGCACAGGCTGTGACAGGTGTTCCAGTGGGTGGGGGCGGATGTACGAGTGAATGAAGGGATGGATGGGGGCGGGTGGGTGGATGGACGGATGCACCGATGGACGGACGAATGGATGGATGGATATCCAAACGGAAGGAAGAAGGACTGGAGGAAAGAAGGAATAGAAGGAATAAGGATGGAGAGACGGATGGATGGGCGGTTGGGGCTCTCGTGAGTGGAGCTGGCCAGGTCGAGCCGCCTGACCTCCCAAGGCTGACAGGCCAGGATCAGGAGCCCAGCGGTGGTATCCCTTCCTCAGGTCGGCTTTGGGGGTGTGCCCCGGACTGTCCCCGAAGGGACACCCGCCCCCAAGATGGCACTGGTCTCCAAGGACCGTGTGCTTCCTTTTGGCTTTGCTCGCTCAGGGGGCTGAGCGCCTCCGTGCCTGGAGCTACATCCCGAGCCCGAGGAGCTGCCCGTGCAGGGGCAGGCATGGGCTTTGCCCGCTGGGCCTGGGCCTCCCTGCAGCCCCCATTCCTCCTCGCGGCGACCTTGTGGCTGTGTGGCCCAGCGGGATTCTTTCCCTTCTTCCTTGTTGGCTTTCCTGGGTTTCTTTTTTCGGAAGGCGTGCCTGACTCGGCCAGGGCTTCGCACAGGCAGCTGGAAGAAGCCCCCGCTCCATCCCGAGAGTCAGCTTCCCAAACTCCAGAACCCAAAATGGCCTGGATCAGGAACTCGTCTGAGACTTGGAGGAGAGGTACCCAAAGAGGCCAAAGAAGGTGATCATGACTCTAGCGCACTCCCCCACCCCTCTTCCCCCAGTGCTCCCATCGGACCTCACCACAGTGCCATGGTCCGTGCTCAGCAAGAGGAAAGTCACCTTGGGACCACAGGATCGGCTCCGGCACAGTCGCTGTGGCCAATTCATCACCGACCCTCTTCCAGTTGAGCCGTCTGGTTGGGCCTGCTGGCACGTCATCTTCTGCCTTCCCCTCTGTCCACTGAGAAGTTGGTCCCGGGGGGTTCAGGGTCGGGGGTCTTTGGGGCCTGGGTTGCTCCTCGGAAAGCACTCTCTTACATATGCTCTCTGGCTCCCTGTTTTGTTCTTTCTTTACACTTTGCCTGCAGGCTTCTCAGACCCTGGGTGGGTGCTCTGCACCTTTGCTCTTGTGGCCCAAGGTAGGATCTTCCGGATCGTGATCCCTCTGGGGTTCTTCTTGCTCTGCAAAGCAGGGCTCCGGGACGTTGTCAGCCTTGGGGTCTGCAAACACCACCTCAGAAACACACACACACTCTCTCTCTCCCTCTCTCTCGCTCCCTCTCCCTCCCTCCCTCTCCCTCTCCCTCTCTCTCTCTCTCTGTCTCTCTGTCTCTCTCTCTGTCTCTCTGTCTCTCTCTCTGTCTGTCTGTCTCTCTCTCTCTCTCTCTCTCTCTCTCTCTGTCTCTCTCTCTCCACCTTTCCTTGCCGCATCCCAAATCCACACCTGTCCGACTTGGTCTTGCTGTTGCCTTCGCCGGCGTTCCCTCCGCACTCTCTTCCACGATTCTCTGCTCCCGGTCTAGGGTGCACGTGCTGTATGGCGGTGGCTCTCTGTGTCCTTGCGCTGTGTCTCCCCTGCTCTGAAACCCTTCTGCTTCCGGGCATTGCTTCTGCTCTTTGTCAGTCGTGGTCTGGCCCTGTGTGCCACCTCCGGGCTGGGGAGGAGATCAAGGCCATCCCTCTGCCAGCCGGATCCAGCCAGGTCACGTTTCTTCCGTGACAAAACACGGCCCCACATCAACACTTGAACCTTTCCCTCCAGGAGGAGGAAAATCCTTGTCAAGACAGAAGGCCGAGAAAGACTCGGCCAGTGAACGGGGCCACACTAGGCAGGCCACCTAGGGAACGGGGAAGCCAGCGGGCAGGCGCCTCCACCAGCAGGTCCCAGCCCCTCGTCTCCACTCAGGAAAGCCATGCTTTCCTGCTTCTCAGGGCACTCGTCTCGGGAGAGCTCCACCGCCGGGGGGAGGAGAAAGGCCCACGCCGGCCCCACCCTGAGTGCACCCGATGCGGGCAGGAGGGCCAGGAGCATCCTCCGGCTGGCCTGCTTTCTCAAAGGGAGGCTGGCGGACCCTGCCACCGGAGCCAAACTCCGTCAGCGGAACAACTGTGGAGGAAAGAGCCCTGGGTCCTGAAAGGCTTGTGGGAAGTGCCTTGGCCCCTGTCCGAGGAGGAGGGAGCCGGGAACCTGGTGTGCCCGACCCGGGCAGGTAGCGCCCTCCACGGCCAGGTTCTCGCCGCCAGCCATGCCAGGTACCCAACGGGGACTGGCGTGCTGGACTTGGGCGCTGGCCCTGTGGAGGGGACCCGCCCGGGAGTGGCGCTTTCAAGAGATTCTTGGAGGGCACTGGGAGATCCACGGACCCCTGCAGGGGCCGTGGCGCCAGATAACGGGCCTCCTCTGCCCACGGCAGGCGGGGAGGGGGCGACCAATCTCAGGGTCACTAGATTTCGCTGGCCGCGACCATCACTTCGAGCGGGACTCGGGGCTCTTCCTTGCCCCCGCCTCAGCGGATTTCTTGGCTCTCCCACATGTGATCTCGTTGCCACAGACCGCGGTCCGGATTTGGGACCACGGAGGTGCCTGACGGGCCCGCCTCTCACCAGCAAGTCCGCCCGCCACCGCGGTGGCCGCGGCGGCGGCGGCGGCGGCGGCGGCGGCGGCGGCGGCGGCGGCGGCGGCGGCAGCGGCGGCCGAAGCGACACAGAGATTGGGGATCTCGGGGACCTGAGGAGAGGAAGGTGGGCGTGCCCTGCCCGCCTTCCTTCCCTCTGCGGTCGGGTCGGTCCTCCTCAGCGCCCCACCTCCAGGAGCCCAGCTTCATTCGGGGGAAGCCAGTCCTCCCACTGCGCATGCGCAGGCAGCCGGCGCCTCCGACCTCACAAAGACCCGTAGCGTTGCTAAGCGACGCGTCCGCCACGCTCTGAGTGGGCGGGCACGCCCCCTTGCGCGGCTCAGGCGCTGACGCAGGCACAGGCTGTGACAGGTGTTCCAGTGGGTGGGGGCGGATGTACGAGTGAATGAAGGGATGGATGGGGGCGGGTGGGTGGAAGGACGGATGCACCGATGGACGGACGAATGGATGGATGGATATCCAAACGGAAGGAAGAAGGACTGGAGGAAAGAAGGAATAGAAGGAATAAGGATGGAGAGACGGATGGATGGGCGGTTGGGGCTCTCGTGAGTGGAGCTGGCCAGGTCGAGCCGCCTGACCTCCCAAGGCTGACAGGCCAGGATCAGGAGCCCAGCGGTGGTATCCCTTCCTCAGGTCGGCTTTGGGGGTGTGCCCCGGACTGTCCCCGAAGGGACACCCGCCCCCAAGATGGCACTGGTCTCCAAGGACCGTGTGCTTCCTTTTGGCTTTGCTCGCTCAGGGGGCTGAGCGCCTCCGTGCCTGGAGCTACATCCCGAGCCCGAGGAGCTGCCCGTGCAGGGGCAGGCATGGGCTTTGCCCGCTGGGCCTGGGCCTCCCTGCAGCCCCCATTCCTCCTCGCGGCGACCTTGTGGCTGTGTGGCCCAGCGGGATTCTTTCCCTTCTTCCTTGTTGGCTTTCCTGGGTTTCTTTTTTCGGAAGGCGTGCCTGACTCGGCCAGGGCTTCGCACAGGCAGCTGGAAGAAGCCCCCGCTCCATCCCGAGAGTCAGCTTCCCAAACTCCAGAACCCAAAATGGCCTGGATCAGGAACTCGTCTGAGACTTGGAGGAGAGGTACCCAAAGAGGCCAAAGAAGGTGATCATGACTCTAGCGCACTCCCCCACCCCTCTTCCCCCAGTGCTCCCATCGGACCTCACCACAGTGCCATGGTCCGTGCTCAGCAAGAGGAAAGTCACCTTGGGACCACAGGATCGGCTCCGGCACAGTCGCTGTGGCCAATTCATCACCGACCCTCTTCCAGTTGAGCCGTCTGGTTGGGCCTGCCGGCACGTCATCTTCTGCCTTCCCCTCTGTCCACTGGGAAGTTGGTCCCGTCCCGGGGGGTTCAGGGTCGGGGGTCTTTGGGGCCTGGGTTGCTCCTCGGAAAGCACTCTCTTACATATGCTCTCTGGCTCCCTGTTTTGTTCTTTCTTTACACTTTGCCTGCAGGCTTCTCAGACCCTGGGTGGGTGCTCTGCACCTTTGCTCTTGTGGCCCAAGGTAGGATCTTCCGGATCGTGATCCCTCTGGGGTTCTTCTTGCTCTGCAAAGCAGGGCTCCGGGACGTTGTCAGCCTTGGGGTCTGCAAACACCACCTCAGAAACACACACACACTCTCTCTCTCCCTCTCTCTCGCTCCCTCTCCCTCCCTCCCTCTCCCTCTCCCTCTCTCTCTCTCTCTGTCTCTCTGTCTCTCTCTCTGTCTCTCTGTCTCTCTCTCTGTCTGTCTGTCTCTCTCTCTCTCTCTCTCTCTCTGTCTCTCTCTCTCCACCTTTCCTTGCCGCATCCCAAATCCACACCTGTCCGACTTGGTCTTGCTGTTGCCTTCGCCGGCGTTCCCTCCGCACTCTCTTCCACGATTCTCTGCTCCCGGTCTAGGGTGCACGTGCTGTATGGCGGTGGCTCTCTGTGTCCTTGCGCTGTGTCTCCCCTGCTCTGAAACCCTTCTGCTTCCGGGCATTGCTTCTGCTCTTTGTCAGTCGTGGTCTGGCCCTGTGTGCCACCTCCGGGCTGGGGAGGAGATCAAGGCCATCCCTCTGCCAGCCGGATCCAGCCAGGTCACGTTTCTTCCGTGACAAAACACGGCCCCACATCAACACTTGAACCTTTCCCTCCAGGAGGAGGAAAATCCTTGTCAAGACAGAAGGCCGAGAAAGACTCGGCCAGTGAACGGGGCCACACTAGGCAGGCCACCTAGGGAACGGGGAAGCCAGCGGGCAGGCGCCTCCACCAGCAGGTCCCAGCCCCTCGTCTCCACTCAGGAAAGCCATGCTTTCCTGCTTCTCAGGGCACTCGTCTCGGGAGAGCTCCACCGCCGGGGGGAGGAGAAAGGCCCACGCCGGCCCCACCCTGAGTGCACCCGATGCGGGCAGGAGGGCCAGGAGCATCCTCCGGCTGGCCTGCTTTCTCAAAGGGAGGCTGGCGGACCCTGCCACCGGAGCCAAACTCCGTCAGCGGAACAACTGTGGAGGAAAGAGCCCTGGGTCCTGAAAGGCTTGTGGGAAGTGCCTTGGCCCCTGTCCGAGGAGGAGGGAGCCGGGAACCTGGTGTGCCCGACCCGGGCAGGTAGCGCCCTCCACGGCCAGGTTCTCGCCGCCAGCCATGCCAGGTACCCAACGGGGACTGGCGTGCTGGACTTGGGCGCTGGCCCTGTGGAGGGGACCCGCCCGGGAGTGGCGCTTTCAAGAGATTCTTGGAGGGCACTGGGAGATCCACGGACCCCTGCAGGGGCCGTGGCGCCAGATAACGGGCCTCCTCTGCCCACGGCAGGCGGGGAGGGGGCGACCAATCTCAGGGTCACTAGATTTCGCTGGCCGCGACCATCACTTCGAGCTGGACTCGGGGCTCTTCCTTGCCCCCGCCTCAGCGGATTTCTTGGCTCTCCCACATGTGATCTCGTTGCCACAGACCGCGGTCCGGATTTGGGACCACGGAGGTGCCTGACGGGCCCGCCTCTCACCAGCAAGTCCGCCTGCCACCGCGGTGGCCGCGGCGGCGGCGGCGGCGGCGGCGGCGGCGGCGGCGGCGGCGGCGGCGGCGGCAGCGGCGGCCGAAGCGACACAGAGATTGGGGATCTCGGGGACCTGAGGAGAGGAAGGTGGGCGTGCCCTGCCCGCCTTCCTTCCCTCTGCGGTCGGGTCGGTCCTCCTCAGCGCCCCACCTCCAGGAGCCCAGCTTCATTCGGGGGAAGCCAGTCCTCCCACTGCGCATGCGCAGGCAGCCGGCGCCTCCGACCTCACAAAGACCCGTAGCGTTGCTAAGCGACGCGTCCGCCACGCTCTGAGCGGGCGGGCACGCCCCCTTGCGCGGCTCAGGCGCTGACGCAGGCACAGGCTGTGACAGGTGTTCCAGTGGGTGGGGGCGGATGTACGAGTGAATGAAGGGATGGATGGGGGCGGGTGGGTGGATGGACGGATGCACCGATGGACGGACGAATGGATGGATGGATATCCAAACGGAAGGAAGAAGGACTGGAGGAAAGAAGGAATAGAAGGAATAAGGATGGAGAGACGGATGGATGGGCGGTTGGGGCTCTCGTGAGTGGAGCTGGCCAGGTCGAGCCGCCTGACCTCCCAAGGCTGACAGGCCAGGATCAGGAGCCCAGCGGTGGTATCCCTTCCTCAGGTCGGCTTTGGGGGTGTGCCCCGGACTGTCCCCGAAGGGACACCCGCCCCCAAGATGGCACTGGTCTCCAAGGACCGTGTGCTTCCTTTTGGCTTTGCTCGCTCAGGGGGCTGAGCGCCTCCGTGCCTGGAGCTACATCCCGAGCCCGAGGAGCTGCCCGTGCAGGGGCAGGCATGGGCTTTGCCCGCTGGGCCTGGGCCTCCCTGCAGCCCCCATTCCTCCGCGCGGCGACCTTGTGGCTGTGTGGCCCAGCGGGATTCTTTCCCTTCTTCCTTGTTGGCTTTCCTGGGTTTCTTTTTTCGGAAGGCGTGCCTGACTCGGCCAGGGCTTCGCACAGGCAGCTGGAAGAAGCCCCCGCTCCATCCCGAGAGTCAGCTTCCCAAACTCCAGAACCCAAAATGGCCTGGATCAGGAACTCGTCTGAGACTTGGAGGAGAGGTACCCAAAGAGGCCAAAGAAGGTGATCATGACTCTAGCGCACTCCCCCACCCCTCTTCCCCCAGTGCTCCCATCGGACCTCACCACAGTGCCATGGTCCGTGCTCAGCAAGAGGAAAGTCACCTTGGGACCACAGGATCGGCTCCGGCACAGTCGCTGTGGCCAATTCATCACCGACCCTCTTCCAGTTGAGCCGTCTGGTTGGGCCTGCTGGCACGTCATCTTCTGCCTTCCCCTCTGTCCACTGAGAAGTTGGTCCCGGGGGGTTCAGGGTCGGGGGTCTTTGGGGCCTGGGTTGCTCCTCGGAAAGCACTCTCTTACATATGCTCTCTGGCTCCCTGTTTTGTTCTTTCTTTACACTTTGCCTGCAGGCTTCTCAGACCCTGGGTGGGTGCTCTGCACCTTTGCTCTTGTGGCCCAAGGTAGGATCTTCCGGATCGTGATCCCTCTGGGGTTCTTCTTGCTCTGCAAAGCAGGGCTCCGGGACGTTGTCAGCCTTGGGGTCTGCAAACACCACCTCAGAAACACACACACACTCTCTCTCTCCCTCTCTCTCGCTCCCTCTCCCTCCCTCCCTCTCCCTCTCCCTCTCTCTCTCTCTCTGTCTCTCTGTCTCTCTCTCTGTCTCTCTGTCTCTCTCTCTGTCTGTCTGTCTCTCTCTCTCTCTCTCTCTCTCTCTCTCTGTCTCTCTCTCTCCACCTTTCCTTGCCGCATCCCAAATCCACACCTGTCCGACTTGGTCTTGCTGTTGCCTTCGCCGGCGTTCCCTCCGCACTCTCTTCCACGATTCTCTGCTCCCGGTCTAGGGTGCACGTGCTGTATGGCGGTGGCTCTCTGTGTCCTTGCGCTGTGTCTCCCCTGCTCTGAAACCCTTCTGCTTCCGGGCATTGCTTCTGCTCTTTGTCAGTCGTGGTCTGGCCCTGTGTGCCACCTCCGGGCTGGGGAGGAGATCAAGGCCATCCCTCTGCCAGCCGGATCCAGCCAGGTCACGTTTCTTCCGTGACAAAACACGGCCCCACATCAACACTTGAACCTTTCCCTCCAGGAGGAGGAAAATCCTTGTCAAGACAGAAGGCCGAGAAAGACTCGGCCAGTGAACGGGGCCACACTAGGCAGGCCACCTAGGGAACGGGGAAGCCAGCGGGCAGGCGCCTCCACCAGCAGGTCCCAGCCCCTCGTCTCCACTCAGGAAAGCCATGCTTTCCTGCTTCTCAGGGCACTCGTCTCGGGAGAGCTCCACCGCCGGGGGGAGGAGAAAGGCCCACGCCGGCCCCACCCTGAGTGCACCCAATGCGGGCAGGAGGGCCAGGAGCATCCTCCGGCTGGCCTGCTTTCTCAAAGGGAGGCTGGCGGACCCTGCCACCGGAGCCAAACTCCGTCAGCGGAACAACTGTGGAGGAAAGAGCCCTGGGTCCTGAAAGGCTTGTGGGAAGTGCCTTGGCCCCTGTCCGAGGAGGAGGGAGCCGGGAACCTGGTGTGCCCGACCCGGGCAGGTAGCGCCCTCCACGGCCAGGTTCTCGCCGCCAGCCATGCCAGGTACCCAACGGGGACTGGCGTGCTGGACTTGGGCGCTGGCCCTGTGGAGGGGACCCGCCCGGGAGTGGCGCTTTCAAGAGATTCTTGGAGGGCACTGGGAGATCCACGGACCCCTGCAGGGGCCGTGGCGCCAGATAACGGGCCTCCTCTGCCCACGGCAGGCGGGGAGGGGGCGACCAATCTCAGGGTCACTAGATTTCGCTGGCCGCGACCATCACTTCGAGCGGGACTCGGGGCTCTTCCTTGCCCCCGCCTCAGCGGATTTCTTGGCTCTCCCACATGTGATCTCGTTGCCACAGACCGCGGTCCGGATTTGGGACCACGGAGGTGCCTGACGGGCCCGCCTCTCACCAGCAAGTCCGCCCGCCACCGCGGTGGCCGCGGCGGCGGCGGCGGCGGCGGCGGCGGCGGCGGCGGCGGCGGCGGCGGCGGCGGCGGCGGCGGCAGCGGCGGCCGAAGCGACACAGAGATTGGGGATCTCGGGGACCTGAGGAGAGGAAGGTGGGCGTGCCCTGCCCGCCTTCCTTCCCTCTGCGGTCGGGTCGGTCCTCCTCAGCGCCCCACCTCCAGGAGCCCAGCTTCATTCGGGGGAAGCCAGTCCTCCCACTGCGCATGCGCAGGCAGCCGGCGCCTCCGACCTCACAAAGACCCGTAGCGTTGCTAAGCGACGCGTCCGCCACGCTCTGAGTGGGCGGGCACGCCCCCTTGCGCGGCTCAGGCGCTGACGCAGGCACAGGCTGTGACAGGTGTTCCAGTGGGTGGGGGCGGATGTACGAGTGAATGAAGGGATGGATGGGGGCGGGTGGGTGGAAGGACGGATGCACCGATGGACGGACGAATGGATGGATGGATATCCAAACGGAAGGAAGAAGGACTGGAGGAAAGAAGGAATAGAAGGAATAAGGATGGAGAGACGGATGGATGGGCGGTTGGGGCTCTCGTGAGTGGAGCTGGCCAGGTCGAGCCGCCTGACCTCCCAAGGCTGACAGGCCAGGATCAGGAGCCCAGCGGTGGTATCCCTTCCTCAGGTCGGCTTTGGGGGTGTGCCCCGGACTGTCCCCGAAGGGACACCCGCCCCCAAGATGGCACTGGTCTCCAAGGACCGTGTGCTTCCTTTTGGCTTTGCTCGCTCAGGGGGCTGAGCGCCTCCGTGCCTGGAGCTACATCCCGAGCCCGAGGAGCTGCCCGTGCAGGGGCAGGCATGGGCTTTGCCCGCTGGGCCTGGGCCTCCCTGCAGCCCCCATTCCTCCTCGCGGCGACCTTGTGGCTGTGTGGCCCAGCGGGATTCTTTCCCTTCTTCCTTGTTGGCTTTCCTGGGTTTCTTTTTTCGGAAGGCGTGCCTGACTCGGCCAGGGCTTCGCACAGGCAGCTGGAAGAAGCCCCCGCTCCATCCCGAGAGTCAGCTTCCCAAACTCCAGAACCCAAAATGGCCTGGATCAGGAACTCGTCTGAGACTTGGAGGAGAGGTACCCAAAGAGGCCAAAGAAGGTGATCATGACTCTAGCGCACTCCCCCACCCCTCTTCCCCCAGTGCTCCCATCGGACCTCACCACAGTGCCATGGTCCGTGCTCAGCAAGAGGAAAGTCACCTTGGGACCACAGGATCGGCTCCGGCACAGTCGCTGTGGCCAATTCATCACCGACCCTCTTCCAGTTGAGCCGTCTGGTTGGGCCTGCCGGCACGTCATCTTCTGCCTTCCCCTCTGTCCACTGGGAAGTTGGTCCCGTCCCGGGGGGTTCAGGGTCGGGGGTCTTTGGGGCCTGGGTTGCTCCTCGGAAAGCACTCTCTTACATATGCTCTCTGGCTCCCTGTTTTGTTCTTTCTTTACACTTTGCCTGCAGGCTTCTCAGACCCTGGGTGGGTGCTCTGCACCTTTGCTCTTGTGGCCCAAGGTAGGATCTTCCGGATCGTGATCCCTCTGGGGTTCTTCTTGCTCTGCAAAGCAGGGCTCCGGGACGTTGTCAGCCTTGGGGTCTGCAAACACCACCTCAGAAACACACACACACTCTCTCTCTCCCTCTCTCTCGCTCCCTCTCCCTCCCTCCCTCTCCCTCTCCCTCTCTCTCTCTCTCTGTCTCTCTGTCTCTCTCTCTGTCTCTCTGTCTCTCTCTCTGTCTGTCTGTCTCTCTCTCTCTCTCTCTCTCTCTGTCTCTCTCTCTCCACCTTTCCTTGCCGCATCCCAAATCCACACCTGTCCGACTTGGTCTTGCTGTTGCCTTCGCCGGCGTTCCCTCCGCACTCTCTTCCACGATTCTCTGCTCCCGGTCTAGGGTGCACGTGCTGTATGGCGGTGGCTCTCTGTGTCCTTGCGCTGTGTCTCCCCTGCTCTGAAACCCTTCTGCTTCCGGGCATTGCTTCTGCTCTTTGTCAGTCGTGGTCTGGCCCTGTGTGCCACCTCCGGGCTGGGGAGGAGATCAAGGCCATCCCTCTGCCAGCCGGATCCAGCCAGGTCACGTTTCTTCCGTGACAAAACACGGCCCCACATCAACACTTGAACCTTTCCCTCCAGGAGGAGGAAAATCCTTGTCAAGACAGAAGGCCGAGAAAGACTCGGCCAGTGAACGGGGCCACACTAGGCAGGCCACCTAGGGAACGGGGAAGCCAGCGGGCAGGCGCCTCCACCAGCAGGTCCCAGCCCCTCGTCTCCACTCAGGAAAGCCATGCTTTCCTGCTTCTCAGGGCACTCGTCTCGGGAGAGCTCCACCGCCGGGGGGAGGAGAAAGGCCCACGCCGGCCCCACCCTGAGTGCACCCGATGCGGGCAGGAGGGCCAGGAGCATCCTCCGGCTGGCCTGCTTTCTCAAAGGGAGGCTGGCGGACCCTGCCACCGGAGCCAAACTCCGTCAGCGGAACAACTGTGGAGGAAAGAGCCCTGGGTCCTGAAAGGCTTGTGGGAAGTGCCTTGGCCCCTGTCCGAGGAGGAGGGAGCCGGGAACCTGGTGTGCCCGACCCGGGCAGGTAGCGCCCTCCACGGCCAGGTTCTCGCCGCCAGCCATGCCAGGTACCCAACGGGGACTGGCGTGCTGGACTTGGGCGCTGGCCCTGTGGAGGGGACCCGCCCGGGAGTGGCGCTTTCAAGAGATTCTTGGAGGGCACTGGGAGATCCACGGACCCCTGCAGGGGCCGTGGCGCCAGATAACGGGCCTCCTCTGCCCACGGCAGGCGGGGAGGGGGCGACCAATCTCAGGGTCACTAGATTTCGCTGGCCGCGACCATCACTTCGAGCGGGACTCGGGGCTCTTCCTTGCCCCCGCCTCAGCGGATTTCTTGGCTCTCCCACATGTGATCTCGTTGCCACAGACCGCGGTCCGGATTTGGGACCACGGAGGTGCCTGACGGGCCCGCCTCTCACCAGCAAGTCCGCCCGCCACCGCGGTGGCCGCGGCGGCGGCGGCGGCGGCGGCGGCGGCGGCGGCGGCGGCGGCGGCGGCAGCGGCGGCCGAAGCGACACAGAGATTGGGGATCTCGGGGACCTGAGGAGAGGAAGGTGGGCGTGCCCTGCCCGCCTTCCTTCCCTCTGCGGTCGGGTCGGTCCTCCTCAGCGCCCCACCTCCAGGAGCCCAGCTTCATTCGGGGGAAGCCAGTCCTCCCACTGCGCATGCGCAGGCAGCCGGCGCCTCCGACCTCACAAAGACCCGTAGCGTTGCTAAGCGACGCGTCCGCCACGCTCTGAGCGGGCGGGCACGCCCCCTTGCGCGGCTCAGGCGCTGACGCAGGCACAGGCTGTGACAGGTGTTCCAGTGGGTGGGGGCGGATGTACGAGTGAATGAAGGGATGGATGGGGGCGGGTGGGTGGATGGACGGATGCACCGATGGACGGACGAATGGATGGATGGATATCCAAACGGAAGGAAGAAGGACTGGAGGAAAGAAGGAATAGAAGGAATAAGGATGGAGAGACGGATGGATGGGCGGTTGGGGCTCTCGTGAGTGGAGCTGGCCAGGTCGAGCCGCCTGACCTCCCAAGGCTGACAGGCCAGGATCAGGAGCCCAGCGGTGGTATCCCTTCCTCAGGTCGGCTTTGGGGGTGTGCCCCGGACTGTCCCCGAAGGGACACCCGCCCCCAAGATGGCACTGGTCTCCAAGGACCGTGTGCTTCCTTTTGGCTTTGCTCGCTCAGGGGGCTGAGCGCCTCCGTGCCTGGAGCTACATCCCGAGCCCGAGGAGCTGCCCGTGCAGGGGCAGGCATGGGCTTTGCCCGCTGGGCCTGGGCCTCCCTGCAGCCCCCATTCCTCCTCGCGGCGACCTTGTGGCTGTGTGGCCCAGCGGGATTCTTTCCCTTCTTCCTTGTTGGCTTTCCTGGGTTTCTTTTTTCGGAAGGCGTGCCTGACTCGGCCAGGGCTTCGCACAGGCAGCTGGAAGAAGCCCCCGCTCCATCCCGAGAGTCAGCTTCCCAAACTCCAGAACCCAAAATGGCCTGGATCAGGAACTCGTCTGAGACTTGGAGGAGAGGTACCCAAAGAGGCCAAAGAAGGTGATCATGACTCTAGCGCACTCCCCCACCCCTCTTCCCCCAGTGCTCCCATCGGACCTCACCACAGTGCCATGGTCCGTGCTCAGCAAGAGGAAAGTCACCTTGGGACCACAGGATCGGCTCCGGCACAGTCGCTGTGGCCAATTCATCACCGACCCTCTTCCAGTTGAGCCGTCTGGTTGGGCCTGCCGGCACGTCATCTTCTGCCTTCCCCTCTGTCCACTGGGAAGTTGGTCCCGGGGGGTTCAGGGTCGGGGGTCTTTGGGGCCTGGGTTGCTCCTCGGAAAGCACTCTCTTACATATGCTCTCTGGCTCCCTGTTTTGTTCTTTCTTTACACTTTGCCTGCAGGCTTCTCAGACCCTGGGTGGGTGCTCTGCACCTTTGCTCTTGTGGCCCAAGGTAGGATCTTCCGGATCGTGATCCCTCTGGGGTTCTTCTTGCTCTGCAAAGCAGGGCTCCGGGACGTTGTCAGCCTTGGGGTCTGCAAACACCACCTCAGAAACACACACACACTCTCTCTCTCCCTCTCTCTCGCTCCCTCTCCCTCCCTCCCTCTCCCTCTCCCTCTCTCTCTCTCTCTGTCTCTCTGTCTCTCTCTCTGTCTCTCTGTCTCTCTCTCTGTCTGTCTGTCTCTCTCTCTCTCTCTCTCTCTCTCTGTCTCTCTCTCTCCACCTTTCCTTGCCGCATCCCAAATCCACACCTGTCCGACTTGGTCTTGCTGTTGCCTTCGCCGGCGTTCCCTCCGCACTCTCTTCCACGATTCTCTGCTCCCGGTCTAGGGTGCACGTGCTGTATGGCGGTGGCTCTCTGTGTCCTTGCGCTGTGTCTCCCCTGCTCTGAAACCCTTCTGCTTCCGGGCATTGCTTCTGCTGTTTGTCAGTCGTGGTCTGGCCCTGTGTGCCACCTCCGGGCTGGGGAGGAGATCAAGGCCATCCCTCTGCCAGCCGGATCCAGCCAGGTCACGTTTCTTCCGTGACAAAACACGGCCCCACATCAACACTTGAACCTTTCCCTCCAGGAGGAGGAAAATCCTTGTCAAGACAGAAGGCCGAGAAAGACTCGGCCAGTGAACGGGGCCACACTAGGCAGGCCACCTAGGGAACGGGGAAGCCAGCGGGCAGGCGCCTCCACCAGCAGGTCCCAGCCCCTCGTCTCCACTCAGGAAAGCCATGCTTTCCTGCTTCTCAGGGCACTCGTCTCGGGAGAGCTCCACCGCCGGGGGGAGGAGAAAGGCCCACGCCGGCCCCACCCTGAGTGCACCCGATGCGGGCAGGAGGGCCAGGAGCATCCTCCGGCTGGCCTGCTTTCTCAAAGGGAGGCTGGCGGACCCTGCCACCGGAGCCAAACTCCGTCAGCGGAACAACTGTGGAGGAAAGAGCCCTGGGTCCTGAAAGGCTTGTGGGAAGTGCCTTGGCCCCTGTCCGAGGAGGAGGGAGCCGGGAACCTGGTGTGCCCGACCCGGGCAGGTAGCGCCCTCCACGGCCAGGTTCTCGCCGCCAGCCATGCCAGGTACCCAACGGGGACTGGCGTGCTGGACTTGGGCGCTGGCCCTGTGGAGGGGACCCGCCCGGGAGTGGCGCTTTCAAGAGATTCTTGGAGGGCACTGGGAGATCCACGGACCCCTGCAGGGGCCGTGGCGCCAGATAACGGGCCTCCTCTGCCCACGGCAGGCGGGGAGGGGGCGACCAATCTCAGGGTCACTAGATTTCGCTGGCCGCGACCATCACTTCGAGCGGGACTCGGGGCTCTTCCTTGCCCCCGCCTCAGCGGATTTCTTGGCTCTCCCACATGTGATCTCGTTGCCACAGACCGCGGTCCGGATTTGGGACCACGGAGGTGCCTGACGGGCCCGCCTCTCACCAGCAAGTCCGCCCGCCACCGCGGTGGCCGCGGCGGCGGCGGCGGCGGCGGCGGCGGCGGCCGAAGCGACACAGAGATTGGGGATCTCGGGGACCTGAGGAGAGGAAGGTGGGCGTGCCCTGCCCGCCTTCCTTCCCTCTGCGGTCGGGTCGGTCCTCCTCAGCGCCCCACCTCCAGGAGCCCAGCTTCATTCGGGGGAAGCCAGTCCTCCCACTGCGCATGCGCAGGCAGCCGGCGCCTCCGACCTCACAAAGACCCGTAGCGTTGCTAAGCGACGCGTCCGCCACGCTCTGAGCGGGCGGGCACGCCCCCTTGCGCGGCTCAGGCGCTGACGCAGGCACAGGCTGTGACAGGTGTTCCAGTGGGTGGGGGCGGATGTACGAGTGAATGAAGGGATGGATGGGGGCGGGTGGGTGGATGGACGGATGCACCGATGGACGGACGAATGGATGGATGGATATCCAAACGGAAGGAAGAAGGACTGGAGGAAAGAAGGAATAGAAGGAATAAGGATGGAGAGACGGATGGATGGGCGGTTGGGGCTCTCGTGAGTGGAGCTGGCCAGGTCGAGCCGCCTGACCTCCCAAGGCTGACAGGCCAGGATCAGGAGCCCAGCGGTGGTATCCCTTCCTCAGGTCGGCTTTGGGGGTGTGCCCCGGACTGTCCCCGAAGGGACACCCGCCCCCAAGATGGCACTGGTCTCCAAGGACCGTGTGCTTCCTTTTGGCTTTGCTCGCTCAGGGGGCTGAGCGCCTCCGTGCCTGGAGCTACATCCCGAGCCCGAGGAGCTGCCCGTGCAGGGGCAGGCATGGGCTTTGCCCGCTGGGCCTGGGCCTCCCTGCAGCCCCCATTCCTCCTCGCGGCGACCTTGTGGCTGTGTGGCCCAGCGGGATTCTTTCCCTTCTTCCTTGTTGGCCTTCCTGGGTTTCTTTTTTCGGAAGGCGTGCCTGACTCGGCCAGGGCTTCGCACAGGCAGCTGGAAGAAGCCCCCGCTCCATCCCGAGAGTCAGCTTCCCAAACTCCAGAACCCAAAATGGCCTGGATCAGGAACTCGTCTGAGACTTGGAGGAGAGGTACCCAAAGAGGCCAAAGAAGGTGATCATGACTCTAGCGCACTCCCCCACCCCTCTTCCCCCAGTGCTCCCATCGGACCTCACCACAGTGCCATGGTCCGTGCTCAGCAAGAGGAAAGTCACCTTGGGACCACAGGATCGGCTCCGGCACAGTCGCTGTGGCCAATTC
This sequence comes from Diceros bicornis minor, assembly GCF_020826845.1. NCBI lineage: Eukaryota > Metazoa > Chordata > Mammalia > Perissodactyla > Rhinocerotidae > Diceros > Diceros bicornis. Next base: position 16,512 of record NW_026691303.1, read on the forward strand.
ATCACCGACCCTCTTCCAGTTGAGCCGTCTGGTTGGGCCTGCCGGCACGTCATCTTCTGCCTTCCCCTCTGTCCACTGGGAAGTTGGTCCCGGGGGGTTCAGGGTCGGGGGTCTTTGGGGCCTGGGTTGCTCCTCGGAAAGCACTCTCTTACATATGCTCTCTGGCTCCCTGTTTTGTTCTTTCTTTACACTTTGCCTGCAGGCTTCTCAGACCCTGGGTGGGTGCTCTGCACCTTTGCTCTTGTGGCCCAAGGTAGGATCTTCCGGATCGTGATCCCTCTGGGGTTCTTCTTGCTCTGCAAAGCAGGGCTCCGGGACGTTGTCAGCCTTGGGGTCTGCAAACACCACCTCAGAAACACACACACACTCTCTCTCTCCCTCTCTCTCGCTCCCTCTCCCTCCCTCCCTCTCCCTCTCCCTCTCTCTCTCTCTCTGTCTCTCTGTCTCTCTCTCTGTCTCTCTGTCTCTCTCTCTGTCTGTCTGTCTCTCTCTCTCTCTCTCTCTCTCTCTGTCTCTCTCTCTCCACCTTTCCTTGCCGCATCCCAAATCCACACCTGTCCGACTTGGTCTTGCTGTTGCCTTCGCCGGCGTTCCCTCCGCACTCTCTTCCACGATTCTCTGCTCCCGGTCTAGGGTGCACGTGCTGTATGGCGGTGGCTCTCTGTGTCCTTGCGCTGTGTCTCCCCTGCTCTGAAACCCTTCTGCTTCCGGGCATTGCTTCTGCTCTTTGTCAGTCGTGGTCTGGCCCTGTGTGCCACCTCCGGGCTGGGGAGGAGATCAAGGCCATCCCTCTGCCAGCCGGATCCAGCCAGGTCACGTTTCTTCCGTGACAAAACACGGCCCCACATCAACACTTGAACCTTTCCCTCCAGGAGGAGGAAAATCCTTGTCAAGACAGAAGGCCGAGAAAGACTCGGCCAGTGAACGGGGCCACACTAGGCAGGCCACCTAGGGAACGGGGAAGCCAGCGGGCAGGCGCCTCCACCAGCAGGTCCCAGCCCCTCGTCTCCACTCAGGAAAGCCATGCTTTCCTGCTTCTCAGGGCACTCGTCTCGGGAGAGCTCCACCGCCGGGGGGAGGAGAAAGGCCCACGCCGGCCCCACCCTGAGTGCACCCGATGCGGGCAGGAGGGCCAGGAGCATCCTCCGGCTGGCCTGCTTTCTCAAAGGGAGGCTGGCGGACCCTGCCACCGGAGCCAAACTCCGTCAGCGGAACAACTGTGGAGGAAAGAGCCCTGGGTCCTGAAAGGCTTGTGGGAAGTGCCTTGGCCCCTGTCCGAGGAGGAGGGAGCCGGGAACCTGGTGTGCCCGACCCGGGCAGGTAGCGCCCTCCACGGCCAGGTTCTCGCCGCCAGCCATGCCAGGTACCCAACGGGGACTGGCGTGCTGGACTTGGGCGCTGGCCCTGTGGAGGGGACCCGCCCGGGAGTGGCGCTTTCAAGAGATTCTTGGAGGGCACTGGGAGATCCACGGACCCCTGCAGGGGCCGTGGCGCCAGATAACGGGCCTCCTCTGCCCACGGCAGGCGGGGAGGGGGCGACCAATCTCAGGGTCACTAGATTTCGCTGGCCGCGACCATCACTTCGAGCGGGACTCGGGGCTCTTCCTTGCCCCCGCCTCAGCGGATTTCTTGGCTCTCCCACATGTGATCTCGTTGCCACAGACCGCGGTCCGGATTTGGGACCACGGAGGTGCCTGACGGGCCCGCCTCTCACCAGCAAGTCCGCCCGCCACCGCGGTGGCCGCGGCGGCGGCGGCGGCGGCGGCGGCGGCGGCGGCGGCGGCGGCAGCGGCGGCCGAAACGACACAGAGATTGGGGATCTCGGGGACCTGAGGAGAGGAAGGTGGGCGTGCCCTGCCCGCCTTCCTTCCCTCTGCGGTCGGGTCGGTCCTCCTCAGCGCCCCACCTCCAGGAGCCCAGCTTCATTCGGGGGAAGCCAGTCCTCCCACTGCGCATGCGCAGGCAGCAGGCGCCTCCGACCTCACAAAGACCCGTAGCGTTGCTAAGCGACGCGTCCGCCACGCTCTGAGCGGGCGGGCACGCCCCCTTGCGCGGCTCAGGCGCTGACGCAGGCACAGGCTGTGACAGGTGTTCCAGTGGGTGGGGGCGGATGTACGAGTGAATGAAGGGATGGATGGGGGCGGGTGGGTGGATGGACGGATGCACCGATGGACGGACGAATGGATGGATGGATATCCAAACGGAAGGAAGAAGGACTGGAGGAAAGAAGGAATAGAAGGAATAAGGATGGAGAGACGGATGGATGGGCGGTTGGGGCTCTCGTGAGTGGAGCTGGCCAGGTCGAGCCGCCTGACCTCCCAAGGCTGACAGGCCAGGATCAGGAGCCCAGCGGTGGTATCCCTTCCTCAGGTCGGCTTTGGGGGTGTGCCCCGGACTGTCCCCGAAGGGACACCCGCCCCCAAGATGGCACTGGTCTCCAAGGACCGTGTGCTTCCTTTTGGCTTTGCTCGCTCAGGGGGCTGAGCGCCTCCGTGCCTGGAGCTACATCCCGAGCCCGAGGAGCTGCCCGTGCAGGGGCAGGCATGGGCTTTGCCCGCTGGGCCTGGGCCTCCCTGCAGACCCCATTCCTCCTCGCGGCGACCTTGTGGCTGTGTGGCCCAGCGGGATTCTTTCCCTTCTTCCTTGTTGGCTTTCCTGGGTTTTTTTTTTCGGAAGGCGTGCCTGACTCGGCCAGGGCTTCGCACAGGCAGCTGGAAGAAGCCCCCGCTCCATCCCGAGAGTCAGCTTCCCAAACTCCAGAACCCAAAATGGCCTGGATCAGGAACTCGTCTGAGACTTGGAGGAGAGGTACCCAAAGAGGCCAAAGAAGGTGATCATGACTCTAGCGCACTCCCCCACCCCTCTTCCCCCAGTGCTCCCATCGGACCTCACCACAGTGCCATGGTCCGTGCTCAGCAAGAGGAAAGTCACCTTGGGACCACAGGATCGGCTCCGGCACAGTCGCTGTGGCCAATTCATCACCGACCCTCTTCCAGTTGAGCCGTCTGGTTGGGCCTGCCGGCACGTCATCTTCTGCCTTCCCCTCTGTCCACTGGGAAGTTGGTCCCGGGGGGTTCAGGGTCGGGGGTCTTTGGGGCCTGGGTTGCTCCTCGGAAAGCACTCTCTTACATATGCTCTCTGGCTCCCTGTTTTGTTCTTTCTTTACACTTTGCCTGCAGGCTTCTCAGACCCTGGGTGGGTGCTCTGCACCTTTGCTCTTGTGGCCCAAGGTAGGATCTTCCGGATCGTGATCCCTCTGGGGTTCTTCTTGCTCTGCAAAGCAGGGCTCCGGGACGTTGTCAGCCTTGGGGTCTGCAAACACCACCTCAGAAACACACACACACTCTCTCTCTCCCTCTCTCTCGCTCCCTCTCCCTCCCTCCCTCTCCCTCTCCCTCTCCCTCTCTCTCTGTCTCTCTGTCTCTCTCTCTGTCTCTCTGTCTCTCTCTCTGTCTGTCTGTCTGTCTCTCTCTCTCTCTCTCTCTCTGTCTCTCTCTCTCCACCTATCCTTGCCGCATCCCAAATCCACACCTGTCCGACTTGGTCTTGCTGTTGCCTTCGCCGGCGTTCCCTCCGCACTCTCTTCCACGATTCTCTGCTCCCGGTCTAGGGTGCACGTGCTGTATGGCGGTGGCTCTCTGTGTCCTTGCGCTGTGTCTCCCCTGCTCTGAAACCCTTCTGCTTCCGGGCATTGCTTCTGCTCTTTGTCAGTCGTGGTCTGGCCCTGTGTGCCACCTCCGGGCTGGGGAGGAGATCAAGGCCATCCCTCTGCCAGCCGGATCCAGCCAGGTCACGTTTCTTCCGTGACAAAACACGGCCCCACATCAACACTTGAACCTTTCCCTCCAGGAGGAGGAAAATCCTTGTCAAGACAGAAGGCCGAGAAAGACTCGGCCAGTGAACGGGGCCACACTAGGCAGGCCACCTAGGGAACGGGGAAGCCAGCGGGCAGGCGCCTCCACCAGCAGGTCCCAGCCCCTCGTCTCCACTCAGGAAAGCCATGCTTTCCTGCTTCTCAGGGCACTCGTCTCGGGAGAGCTCCACCGCCGGGGGGAGGAGAAAGGCCCACGCCGGCCCCACCCTGAGTGCACCCGATGCGGGCAGGAGGGCCAGGAGCATCCTCCGGCTGGCCTGCTTTCTCAAAGGGAGGCTGGCGGACCCTGCCACCGGAGCCAAACTCCGTCAGCGGAACAACTGTGGAGGAAAGAGCCCTGGGTCCTGAAAGGCTTGTGGGAAGTGCCTTGGCCCCTGTCCGAGGAGGAGGGAGCCGGGAACCTGGTGTGCCCGACCCGGGCAGGTAGCGCCCTCCACGGCCAGGTTCTCGCCGCCAGCCATGCCAGGTACCCAACGGGGACTGGCGTGCTGGACTTGGGCGCTGGCCCTGTGGAGGGGACCCGCCCGGGAGTGTAGCTTTCAAGAGATTCTTGGAGGGCACTGGGAGATCCACTGACCCCTGCAGGGGCCGTGGCGCCAGATAACGGGCCTCCTCTGCCCACGGCAGGCGGGGAGGGGGCGACCAATCTCAGGGTCACTAGATTTCGCTGGCCGCGACCATCACTTCGAGCGGGACTCGGGGCTCTTCCTTGCCCCCGCCTCAGCGGATTTCTTGGCTCTCCCACATGTGATCTCGTTGCCACAGACCGCGGTCCGGATTTGGGACCACGGAGGTGCCTGACGGGCCCGCCTCTCACCAGCAAGTCCGCCCGCCACCGCGGTGGCCGCGGCGGCGGCGGCGGCGGCGGCGGCGGCGGCGGCGGCGACGGCAGCGGCGGCCGAAGCGACACAGAGATTGGGGATCTCGGGGACCTGAGGAGAGGAAGGTGGGCGCGCCCTGCCCGCCTTCCTTCCCTCTGCGGTCGGGTCGGTCCTCCTCAGCGCCCCACCTCCAGGAGCCCAGCTTCATTCGGGGGAAGCCAGTCCTCCCACTGCGCATGCGCAGGCAGCCGGCGCCTCCGACCTCACAAAGACCCGTAGCGTTGCTAAGCGACGCGTCCGCCACGCTCTGAGCGGGCGGGCACGCCCCCTTGCGCGGCTCAGGCGCTGACGCAGGCACAGGCTGTGACAGGTGTTCCAGTGGGTGGGGGCGGATGTACGAGTGAATGAAGGGATGGATGGGGGCGGGTGGGTGGATGGACGGATGCACCGATGGACGGACGAATGGATGGATGGATATCCAAACGGAAGGAAGAAGGACTGGAGGAAAGAAGGAATAGAAGTAATAAGGATGGAGAGACGGATGGATGGGCGGTTGGGGCTCTCGTGAGTGGAGCTGGCCAGGTCGAGCCGCCTGACCTCCCAAGGCTGACAGGCCAGGATCAGGAGCCCAGCGGTGGTATCCCTTCCTCAGGTCGGCTTTGGGGGTGTGCCCCGGACTGTCCCCGAAGGGACACCCGCCCCCAAGATGGCACTGGTCTCCAAGGACCGTGTGCTTCCTTTTGGCTTTGCTCGCTCAGGGGGCTGAGGGCCTCCGTGCCTGGAGCTACATCCCGAGCCCGAGGAGCTGCCCGTGCAGGGGCAGGCATGGGCTTTGCCCGCTGGGCCTGGGCCTCCCTGCAGCCCCCATTCCTCCTCGCGGCGACCTTGTGGCTGTGTGGCCCAGCGGGATTCTTTCCCTTCTTCCTTGTTGGCTTTCCTGGGTTTCTTTTTTCGGAAGGCGTGCCTGACTCGGCCAGGGCTTCGCACAGGCAGCTGGAAGAAGCCCCCGCTCCATCCCGAGAGTCAGCTTCCCAAACTCCAGAACCCAAAATGGCCTGGATCAGGAACTCGTCTGAGACTTGGAGGAGAGGTACCCAAAGAGGCCAAAGAAGGTGATCATGACTCTAGCGCACTCCCCCACCCCTCTTCCCCCAGTGCTCCCATCGGACCTCACCACAGTGCCATGGTCCGTGCTCAGCAAGAGGAAAGTCACCTTGGGACCACAGGATCGGCTCCGGCACAGTCGCTGTGGCCAATTCATCACCGACCCTCTTCCAGTTGAGCCGTCTGGTTGGGCCTGCCGGCACGTCATCTTCTGCCTTCCCCTCTGTCCACTGGGAAGTTGGTCCCGGGGGGTTCAGGGTCGGGGGTCTTTGGGGCCTGGGTTGCTCCTCGGAAAGCACTCTCTTACATATGCTCTCTGGCTCCCTGTTTTGTTCTTTCTTTACACTTTGCCTGCAGGCTTCTCAGACCCTGGGTGGGTGCTCTGCACCTTTGCTCTTGTGGCCCAAGGTAGGATCTTCCGGATCGTGATCCCTCTGGGGTTCTTCTTGCTCTGCAAAGCAGGGCTCCGGGACGTTGTCAGCCTTGGGGTCTGCAAACACCACCTCAGAAACACACACACACTCTCTCTCTCCCTCTCTCTCGCTCCCTCTCCCTCCCTCCCTCTCCCTCTCCCTCTCTCTCTCTCTCTGTCTCTCTGTCTCTCTCTCTGTCTCTCTGTCTCTCTCTCTGTCTGTCTGTCTCTCTCTCTCTCTCTCTCTCTCTCTGTCTCTCTCTCTCCACCTTTCCTTGCCGCATCCCAAATCCACACCTGTCCGACTTGGTCTTGCTGTTGCCTTCGCCGGCGTTCCCTCCGCACTCTCTTCCACGATTCTCTGCTCCCGGTCTAGGGTGCACGTGCTGTATGGCGGTGGCTCTCTGTGTCCTTGCGCTGTGTCTCCCCTGCTCTGAAACCCTTCTGCTTCCGGGCATTGCTTCTGCTCTTTGTCAGTCGTGGTCTGGCCCTGTGTGCCACCTCCGGGCTGGGGAGGAGATCAAGGCCATCCCTCTGCCAGCCGGATCCAGCCAGGTCACGTTTCTTCCGTGACAAAACACGGCCCCACATCAACACTTGAACCTTTCCCTCCAGGAGGAGGAAAATCCTTGTCAAGACAGAAGGCCGAGAAAGACTCGGCCAGTGAACGGGGCCACACTAGGCAGGCCACCTAGGGAACGGGGAAGCCAGCGGGCAGGCGCCTCCACCAGCAGGTCCCAGCCCCTCGTCTCCACTCAGGAAAGCCATGCTTTCCTGCTTCTCAGGGCACTCGTCTCGGGAGAGCTCCACCGCCGGGGGGAGGAGAAAGGCCCACGCCGGCCCCACCCTGAGTGCACCCGATGCGGGCAGGAGGGCCAGGAGCATCCTCCGGCTGGCCTGCTTTCTCAAAGGGAGGCTGGCGGACCCTGCCACCGGAGCCAAACTCCGTCAGCGGAACAACTGTGGAGGAAAGAGCCCTGGGTCCTGAAAGGCTTGTGGGAAGTGCCTTGGCCCCTGTCCGAGGAGGAGGGAGCCGGGAACCTGGTGCGCCCGACCCGGGCAGGTAGCGCCCTCCACGGCCAGGTTCTCGCCGCCAGCCATGCCAGGTACCCAACGGGGACTGGCGTGCTGGACTTGGGCGCTGGCCCTGTGGAGGGGACCCACCCGGGAGTGGCGCTTTCAAGAGATTCTTGGAGGGCACTGGGAGATCCACGGACCCCTGCAGGGGCCGTGGCGCCAGATAACGGGCCTCCTCTGCCCACGGCAGGCGGGGAGGGGGCGACCAATCTCAGGGTCACTAGATTTCGCTGGCCGCGACCATCACTTCGAGCGGGACTCGGGGCTCTTCCTTGCCCCCGCCTCAGCGGATTTCTTGGCTCTCCCACATGTGATCTCGTTGCCACAGACCGCGGTCCGGATTTGGGACCACGGAGGTGCCTGACGGGCCCGCCTCTCACCAGCAAGTCCGCCCGCCACCGCGGTGGCCGCGGCGGCGGCGGCGGCGGCGGCGGCGGCGGCGGCGGCGGCGGCGGCAGCGGCGGCCGAAACGACACAGAGATTGGGGATCTCGGGGACCTGAGGAGAGGAAGGTGGGCGTGCCCTGCCCGCCTTCCTTCCCTCTGCGGTCGGGTCGTTCCTCCTCAGCGCCCCACCTCCAGGAGCCCAGCTTCATTCGGGGGAAGCCAGTCCTCCCACTGCGCATGCGCAGGCAGCAGGCGCCTCCGACCTCACAAAGACCCGTAGCGTTGCTAAGCGACGCGTCCGCCACGCTCTGAGCGGGCGGGCACGCCCCCTTGCGCGGCTCAGGCGCTGACGCAGGCACAGGCTGTGACAGGTGTTCCAGTGGGTGGGGGCGGATGTACGAGTGAATGAAGGGATGGATGGGGGCGGGTGGGTGGATGGACGGATGCACCGATGGACGGACGAATGGATGGATGGATATCCAAACGGAAGGAAGAAGGACTGGAGGAAAGAAGGAATAGAAGGAATAAGGATGGAGAGACGGATGGATGGGCGGTTGGGGCTCTCGTGAGTGGAGCTGGCCAGGTCGAGCCGCCTGACCTCCCAAGGCTGACAGGCCAGGATCAGGAGCCCAACGGTGGTATCCCTTCCTCAGGTCGGCTTTGGGGGTGTGCCCCGGACTGTCCCCGAAGGGACACCCGCCCCCAAGATGGCACTGGTCTCCAAGGACCGTGTGCTTCCTTTTGGCTTTGCTCGCTCAGGGGGCTGAGCGCCTCCGTGCCTGGAGCTACATCCCGAGCCCGAGGAGCTGCCCGTGCAGGGGCAGGCATGGGCTTTGCCCGCTGGGCCTGGGCCTCCCTGCAGCCCCCATTCCTCCTCGCGGCGACCTTGTGGCTGTGTGGCCCAGCGGGATTCTTTCCCTTCTTCCTTGTTGGCTTTCCTGGGTTTTTTTTTTCGGAAGGCGTGCCTGACTCGGCCAGGGCTTCGCACAGGCAGCTGGAAGAAGCCCCCGCTCCATCCCGAGAGTCAGCTTCCCAAACTCCAGAACCCAAAATGGCCTGGATCAGGAACTCGTCTGAGACTTGGAGGAGAGGTACCCAAAGAGGCCAAAGAAGGTGATCATGACTCTAGCGCACTCCCCCACCCCTCTTCCCCCAGTGCTCCCATCGGACCTCACCACAGTGCCATGGTCCGTGCTCAGCAAGAGGAAAGTCACCTTGGGACCACAGGATCGGCTCCGGCACAGTCGCTGTGGCCAATTCATCACCGACCCTCTTCCAGTTGAGCCGTCTGGTTGGGCCTGCCGGCACGTCATCTTCTGCCTTCCCCTCTGTCCACTGGGAAGTTGGTCCCGGGGGGTTCAGGGTCGGGGGTCTTTGGGGCCTGGGTTGCTCCTCGGAAAGCACTCTCTTACATATGCTCTCTGGCTCCCTGTTTTGTTCTTTCTTTACACTTTGCCTGCAGGCTTCTCAGACCCTGGGTGGGTGCTCTGCACCTTTGCTCTTGTGGCCCAAGGTAGGATCTTCCGGATCGTGATCCCTCTGGGGTTCTTCTTGCTCTGCAAAGCAGGGCTCCGGGACGTTGTCAGCCTTGGGGTCTGCAAACACCACCTCAGAAACACACACACACTCTCTCTCTCCCTCTCTCTCGCTCCCTCTCCCTCCCTCCCTCTCCCTCTCCCTCTCCCTCTCTCTCTGTCTCTCTGTCTCTCTCTCTGTCTCTCTGTCTCTCTCTCTGTCTGTCTGTCTCTCTCTCTCTCTCTCTCTCTCTCTCTGTCTCTCTCTCTCCACCTTTCCTTGCCGCATCCCAAATCCACACCTGTCCGACTTGGTCTTGCTGTTGCCTTCGCCGGCGTTCCCTCCGCACTCTCTTCCACGATTCTCTGCTCCCGGTCTAGGGTGCACGTGCTGTATGGCGGTGGCTCTCTGTGTCCTTGCGCTGTGTCTCCCCTGCTCTGAAACCCTTCTGCTTCCGGGCATTGCTTCTGCTCTTTGTCAGTCGTGGTCTGGCCCTGTGTGCCACCTCCGGGCTGGGGAGGAGATCAAGGCCATCCCTCTGCCAGCCGGATCCAGCCAGGTCACGTTTCTTCCGTGACAAAACACGGCCCCACATCAACACTTGAACCTTTCCCTCCAGGAGGAGGAAAATCCTTGTCAAGACAGAAGGCCGAGAAAGACTCGGCCAGTGAACGGGGCCACACTAGGCAGGCCACCTAGGGAACGGGGAAGCCAGCGGGCAGGCGCCTCCACCAGCAGGTCCCAGCCCCTCGTCTCCACTCAGGAAAGCCATGCTTTCCTGCTTCTCAGGGCACTCGTCTCGGGAGAGCTCCACCGCCGGGGGGAGGAGAAAGGCCCACGCCGGCCCCACCCTGAGTGCACCCGATGCGGGCAGGAGGGCCAGGAGCATCCTCCGGCTGGCCTGCTTTCTCAAAGGGAGGCTGGCGGACCCTGCCACCGGAGCCAAACTCCGTCAGCGGAACAACTGTGGAGGAAAGAGCCCTGGGTCCTGAAAGGCTTGTGGGAAGTGCCTTGGCCCCTGTCCGAGGAGGAGGGAGCCGGGAACCTGGTGTGCCCGACCCGGGCAGGTAGCGCCCTCCACGGCCAGGTTCTCGCCGCCAGCCATGCCAGGTACCCAACGGGGACTGGCGTGCTGGACTTGGGCGCTGGCCCTGTGGAGGGGACCCGCCCGGGAGTGGCGCTTTCAAGAGATTCTTGGAGGGCACTGGGAGATCCACGGACCCCTGCAGGGGCCGTGGCGCCAGATAACGGGCCTCCTCTGCCCACGGCAGGCGGGGAGGGGGCGACCAATCTCAGGGTCACTAGATTTCGCTGGCCGCGACCATCACTTCGAGCGGGACTCAGGGCTCTTCCTTGCCCCCGCCTCAGCGGATTTCTTGGCTCTCCCACATGTGATCTCGTTGCCACAGACCGCGGTCCGGATTTGGGACCACGGAGGTGCCTGACGGGCCCGCCTCTCACCAGCAAGTCCGCCCGCCACCGCGGTGGCCGCGGCGGCGGCGGCGGCGGCGGCGGCGGCGGCGGCGGCGGCGGCAGCGGCGGCCGAAGCGACACAGAGATTGGGGATCTCGGGGACCTGAGGAGAGGAAGGTGGGCGTGCCCTGCCCGCCTTCCTTCCCTCTGCGGTCGGGTCGGTCCTCCTCAGCGCCCCACCTCCAGGAGCCCAGCTTCATTCGGGGGAAGCCAGTCCTCCCACTGCGCATGCGCAGGCAGCCGGCGCCTCCGACCTCACAAAGACCCGTAGCGTTGCTAAGCGACGCGTCCGCCACGCTCTGAGCGGGCGGGCACGCCCCCTTGCGCGGCTCAGGCGCTGACGCAGGCACAGGCTGTGACAGGTGTTCCAGTGGGTGGGGGCGGATGTACGAGTGAATGAAGGGATGGATGGGGGCGGGTGGGTGGATGGACGGATGCACCGATGGACGGACGAATGGATGGATGGATATCCAAACGGAAGGAAGAAGGACTGGAGGAAAGAAGGAATAGAAGGAATAAGGATGGAGAGACGGATGGATGGGCGGTTGGGGCTCTCGTGAGTGGAGCTGGCCAGGTCGAGCCGCCTGACCTCCCAAGGCTGACAGGCCAGGATCAGGAGCCCAGCGGTGGTATCCCTTCCTCAGGTCGGCTTTGGGGGTGTGCCCCGGACTGTCCCCGAAGGGACACCCGCCCCCAAGATGGCACTGGTCTCCAAGGACCGTGTGCTTCCTTTTGGCTTTGCTCGCTCAGGGGGCTGAGCGCCTCCGTGCCTGGAGCTACATCCCGAGCCCGAGGAGCTGCCCGTGCAGGGGCAGGCATGGGCTTTGCCCGCTGGGCCTGGGCCTCCCTGCAGACCCCATTCCTCCTCGCGGCGACCTTGTGGCTGTGTGGCCCAGCGGGATTCTTTCCCTTCTTCCTTGTTGGCTTTCCTGGGTTTTTTTTTTCGGAAGGCGTGCCTGACTCGGCCAGGGCTTCGCACAGGCAGCTGGAAGAAGCCCCCGCTCCATCCCGAGAGTCAGCTTCCCAAACTCCAGAACCCAAAATGGCCTGGATCAGGAACTCGTCTGAGACTTGGAGGAGAGGTACCCAAAGAGGCCAAAGAAGGTGATCATGACTCTAGCGCACTCCCCCACCCCTCTTCCCCCAGTGCTCCCATCGGACCTCACCACAGTGCCATGGTCCGTGCTCAGCAAGAGGAAAGTCACCTTGGGACCACAGGATCGGCTCCGGCACAGTCGCTGTGGCCAATTCATCACCGACCCTCTTCCAGTTGAGCCGTCTGGTTGGGCCTGCCGGCACGTCATCTTCTGCCTTCCCCTCTGTCCACTGGGAAGTTGGTCCCGGGGGGTTCAGGGTCGGGGGTCTTTGGGGCCTGGGTTGCTCCTCGGAAAGCACTCTCTTACATATGCTCTCTGGCTCCCTGTTTTGTTCTTTCTTTACACTTTGCCTGCAGGCTTCTCAGACCCTGGGTGGGTGCTCTGCACCTTTGCTCTTGTGGCCCAAGGTAGGATCTTCCGGATCGTGATCCCTCTGGGGTTCTTCTTGCTCTGCAAAGCAGGGCTCCGGGACGTTGTCAGCCTTGGGGTCTGCAAACACCACCTCAGAAACACACACACACTCTCTCTCTCCCTCTCTCTCGCTCCCTCTCCCTCCCTCCCTCTCCCTCTCCCTCTCCCTCTCTCTCTGTCTCTCTGTCTCTCTCTCTGTCTCTCTGTCTCTCTCTCTGTCTGTCTGTCTCTCTCTCTCTCTCTCTCTCTCTCTCTGTCTCTCTCTCTCCACCTTTCCTTGCCGCATCCCAAATCCACACCTGTCCGACTTGGTCTTGCTGTTGCCTTCGCCGGCGTTCCCTCCGCACTCTCTTCCACGATTCTCTGCTCCCGGTCTAGGGTGCACGTGCTGTATGGCGGTGGCTCTCTGTGTCCTTGCGCTGTGTCTCCCCTGCTCTGAAACCCTTCTGCTTCCGGGCATTGCTTCTGCTCTTTGTCAGTCGTGGTCTGGCCCTGTGTGCCACCTCCGGGCTGGGGAGGAGATCAAGGCCATCCCTCTGCCAGCCGGATCCAGCCAGGTCACGTTTCTTCCGTGACAAAACACGGCCCCACATCAACACTTGAACCTTTCCCTCCAGGAGGAGGAAAATCCTTGTCAAGACAGAAGGCCGAGAAAGACTCGGCCAGTGAACGGGGCCACACTAGGCAGGCCACCTAGGGAACGGGGAAGCCAGCGGGCAGGCGCCTCCACCAGCAGGTCCCAGCCCCTCGTCTCCACTCAGGAAAGCCATGCTTTCCTGCTTCTCAGGGCACTCGTCTCGGGAGAGCTCCACCGCCGGGGGGAGGAGAAAGGCCCACGCCGGCCCCACCCTGAGTGCACCCGATGCGGGCAGGAGGGCCAGGAGCATCCTCCGGCTGGCCTGCTTTCTCAAAGGGAGGCTGGCGGACCCTGCCACCGGAGCCAAACTCCGTCAGCGGAACAACTGTGGAGGAAAGAGCCCTGGGTCCTGAAAGGCTTGTGGGAAGTGCCTTGGCCCCTGTCCGAGGAGGAGGGAGCCGGGAACCTGGTGTGCCCGACCCGGGCAGGTAGCGCCCTCCACGGCCAGGTTCTCGCCGCCAGCCATGCCAGGTACCCAACGGGGACTGGCGTGCTGGACTTGGGCGCTGGCCCTGTGGAGGGGACCCGCCCGGGAGTGGCGCTTTCAAGAGATTCTTGGAGGGCACTGGGAGATCCACGGACCCCTGCAGGGGCCGTGGCGCCAGATAACGGGCCTCCTCTGCCCACGGCAGGCGGGGAGGGGGCGACCAATCTCAGGGTCACTAGATTTCGCTGGCCGCGACCATCACTTCGAGCGGGACTCAGGGCTCTTCCTTGCCCCCGCCTCAGCGGATTTCTTGGCTCTCCCACATGTGATCTCGTTGCCACAGACCGCGGTCCGGATTTGGGACCACGGAGGTGCCTGACGGGCCCGCCTCTCACCAGCAAGTCCGCCCGCCACCGCGGTGGCCGCGGCGGCGGCGGCGGCGGCGGCGGCGGCGGCGGCGGCGGCGGCAGCGGCGGCCGAAGCGACACAGAGATTGGGGATCTCGGGGACCTGAGGAGAGGAAGGTGGGCGTGCCCTGCCCGCCTTCCTTCCCTCTGCGGTCGGGTCGGTCCTCCTCAGCGCCCCACCTCCAGGAGCCCAGCTTCATTCGGGGGAAGCCAGTCCTCCCACTGCGCATGCGCAGGCAGCCGGCGCCTCCGACCTCACAAAGACCCGTAGCGTTGCTAAGCGACGCGTCCGCCACGCTCTGAGCGGGCGGGCACGCCCCCTTGCGCGGCTCAGGCGCTGACGCAGGCACAGGCTGTGACAGGTGTTCCAGTGGGTGGGGGCGGATGTACGAGTGAATGAAGGGATGGATGGGGGCGGGTGGGTGGATGGACGGATGCACCGATGGACGGACGAATGGATGGATGGATATCCAAACGGAAGGAAGAAGGACTGGAGGAAAGAAGGAATAGAAGGAATAAGGATGGAGAGACGGATGGATGGGCGGTTGGGGCTCTCGTGAGTGGAGCTGGCCAGGTCGAGCCGCCTGACCTCCCAAGGCTGACAGGCCAGGATCAGGAGCCCAGCGGTGGTATCCCTTCCTCAGGTCGGCTTTGGGGGTGTGCCCCGGACTGTCCCCGAAGGGACACCCGCCCCCAAGATGGCACTGGTCTCCAAGGACCGTGTGCTTCCTTTTGGCTTTGCTCGCTCAGGGGGCTGAGCGCCTCCGTGCCTGGAGCTACATCCCGAGCCCGAGGAGCTGCCCGTGCAGGGGCAGGCATGGGCTTTGCCCGCTGGGCCTGGGCCTCCCTGCAGCCCCCATTCCTCCTTGCGGCGACCTTGTGGCTGTGTGGCCCAGCGGGATTCTTTCCCTTCTTCCTTGTTGGCTTTCCTGGGTTTCTTTTTTCGGAAGGCGTGCCTGACTCGGCCAGGGCTTCGCACAGGCAGCTGGAAGAAGCCCCCGCTCCATCCCGAGAGTCAGCTTCCCAAACTCCAGAACCCAAAATGGCCTGGATCAGGAACTCGTCTGAGACTTGGAGGAGAGGTACCCAAAGAGGCCAAAGAAGGTGATCATGACTCTAGCGCACTCCCCCACCCCTCTTCCCCCAGTGCTCCCATCGGACCTCACCACAGTGCCATGGTCCGTGCTCAGCAAGAGGAAAGTCACCTTGGGACCACAGGATCGGCTCCGGCACAGTCGCTGTGGCCAATTCATCACCGACCCTCTTCCAGTTGAGCCGTCTGGTTGGGCCTGCCGGCACGTCATCTTCTGCCTTCCCCTCTGTCCACTGGGAAGTTGGTCCCGTCCCGGGGGGTTCAGGGTCGGGGGTCTTTGGGGCCTGGGTTGCTCCTCGGAAAGCACTCTCTTACATATGCTCTCTGGCTCCCTGTTTTGTTCTTTCTTTACACTTTGCCTGCAGGCTTCTCAGACCCTGGGTGGGTGCTCTGCACCTTTGCTCTTGTGGCCCAAGGTAGGATCTTCCGGATCGTGATCCCTCTGGGGTTCTTCTTGCTCTGCAAAGCAGGGCTCCGGGACGTTGTCAGCCTTGGGGTCTGCAAACACCACCTCAGAAACACACACACACTCTCTCTCTCCCTCTCTCTCGCTCCATCTCCCTCCCTCCCTCTCCCTCTCCCTCTCTCACTCTGTCTCTCTGTCTCTCTCTCTGTCTCTCTGTCTCTCTCTCTGTCTGTCTGTCTCTCTCTCTCTCTCTCTCTGTCTCTCTCTCTCCACCTTTCCTTGCCGCATCCCAAATCCACACCTGTCCGACTTGGTCTTGCTGTTGCCTTCGCCGGCGTTCCCTCCGCACTCTCTTCCACGATTCTCTGCTCCCGGTCTAGGGTGCACGTGCTGTATGGCGGTGGCTCTCTGTGTCCTTGCGCTGTGTCTCCCCTGCTCTGAAACCCTTCTGCTTCCGGGCATTGCTTCTGCTCTTTGTCAGTCGTGGTCTGGCCCTGTGTGCCACCTCCGGGCTGGGGAGGAGATCAAGGCCATCCCTCTGCCAGCCGGATCCAGCCAGGTCACGTTTCTTCCGTGACAAAACACGGCCCCACATCAACACTTGAACCTTTCCCTCCAGGAGGAGGAAAATCCTTGTCAAGACAGAAGGCCGAGAAAGACTCGACCAGTGAACGGGGCCACATATGCTCTCTGGCTCCCTGTTTTGTTCTTTCTTTACACTTTGCCTGCAGGCTTCTCAGACCCTGGGTGGGTGCTCTGCACCTTTGCTCTTGTGGCCCAAGGTAGGATCTTCCGGATCGTGATCCCTCTGGGGTTCTTCTTGCTCTGCAAAGCAGGGCTCCGGGACGTTGTCAGCCTTGGGGTCTGCAAACACCACCTCAGAAACACACACACACTCTCTCTCTCCCTCTCTCTCGCTCCCTCTCCCTCCCTCCCTCTCCCTCTCCCTCTCTCTCTCTCTCTGTCTCTCTGTCTCTCTCTCTGTCTCTCTGTCTCTCTCTCTGTCTGTCTGTCTCTCTCTCTCTCTCTCTCTCTCTCTGTCTCTCTCTCTCCACCTTTCCTTGCCGCATCCCAAATCCACACCTGTCCGACTTGGTCTTGCTGTTGCCTTCGCCGGCGTTCCCTCCGCACTCTCTTCCACGATTCTCTGCTCCCGGTCTAGGGTGCACGTGCTGTATGGCGGTGGCTCTCTGTGTCCTTGCGCTGTGTCTCCCCTGCTCTGAAACCCTTCTGCTTCCGGGCATTGCTTCTGCTCTTTGTCAGTCGTGGTCTGGCCCTGTGTGCCACCTCCGGGCTGGGGAGGAGATCAAGGCCATCCCTCTGCCAGCCGGATCCAGCCAGGTCACGTTTCTTCCGTGACAAAACACGGCCCCACATCAACACTTGAACCTTTCCCTCCAGGAGGAGGAAAATCCTTGTCAAGACAGAAGGCCGAGAAAGACTCGGCCAGTGAACGGGGCCACACTAGGCAGGCCACCTAGGGAACGGGGAAGCCAGCGGGCAGGCGCCTCCACCAGCAGGTCCCAGCCCCTCGTCTCCACTCAGGAAAGCCATGCTTTCCTGCTTCTCAGGGCACTCGTCTCGGGAGAGCTCCACCGCCGGGGGGAGGAGAAAGGCCCACGCCGGCCCCACCCTGAGTGCACCCGATGCGGGCAGGAGGGCCAGGAGCATCCTCCGGCTGGCCTGCTTTCTCAAAGGGAGGCTGGCGGACCCTGCCACCGGAGCCAAACTCCGTCAGCGGAACAACTGTGGAGGAAAGAGCCCTGGGTCCTGAAAGGCTTGTGGGAAGTGCCTTGGCCCCTGTCCGAGGAGGAGGGAGCCGGGAACCTGGTGTGCCCGACCCGGGCAGGTAGCGCCCTCCACGGCCAGGTTCTCGCCGCCAGCCATGCCAGGTACCCAACGGGGACTGGCGTGCTGGACTTGGGCGCTGGCCCTGTGGAGGGGACCCGCCCGGGAGTGGCGCTTTCAAGAGATTCTTGGAGGGCACTGGGAGATCCACGGACCCCTGCAGGGGCCGTGGCGCCAGATAACGGGCCTCCTCTGCCCACGGCAGGCGGGGAGGGGGCGACCAATCTCAGGGTCACTAGATTTCGCTGGCCGCGACCATCACTTCGAGCGGGACTCGGGGCTCTTCCTTGCCCCCGCCTCAGCGGATTTCTTGGCTCTCCCACATGTGATCTCGTTGCCACAGACCGCGGTCCGGATTTGGGACCACGGAGGTGCCTGACGGGCCCGCCTCTCACCAGCAAGTCCGCCCGCCACCGCGGTGGCCGCGGCGGCGGCGGCGGCGGCGGCGGCGGCGGCGGCCGAAGCGACACAGAGATTGGGGATCTCGGGGACCTGAGGAGAGGAAGGTGGGCGTGCCCTGCCCGCCTTCCTTCCCTCTGCGGTCGGGTCGGTCCTCCTCAGCGCCCCACCTCCAGGAGCCCAGCTTCATTCGGGGGAAGCCAGTCCTCCCACTGCGCATGCGCAGGCAGCCGACGCCTCCGACCTCACAAAGACCCGTAGCGTTGCTAAGCGACGCGTCCGCCACGCTCTGAGCGGGCGGGCACGCCCCCTTGCGCGGCTCAGGCGCTGACGCAGGCACAGGCTGTGACAGGTGTTCCAGTGGGTGGGGGCGGATGTACGAGTGAATGAAGGGATGGATGGGGGCGGGTGGGTGGATGGACGGATGCACCGATGGACGGACGAATGGATGGATGGATATCCAAACGGAAGGAAGAAGGACTGGAGGAAAGAAGGAATAGAAGGAATAAGGATGGAGAGACGGATGGATGGGCGGTTGGGGCTCTCGTGAGTGGAGCTGGCCAGGTCGAGCCGCCTGACCTCCCAAGGCTGACAGGCCAGGATCAGGAGCCCAGCGGTGGTATCCCTTCCTCAGGTCGGCTTTGGGGGTGTGCCCCGGACTGTCCCCGAAGGGACACCCGCCCCCAAGATGGCACTGGTCTCCAAGGACCGTGTGCTTCCTTTTGGCTTTGCTCGCTCAGGGGGCTGAGCGCCTCCGTGCCTGGAGCTACATCCCGAGCCCGAGGAGCTGCCCGTGCAGGGGCAGGCATGGGCTTTGCCCGCTGGGCCTGGGCCTCCCTGCAGCCCCCATTCCTCCTCGCGGCGACCTTGTGGCTGTGTGGCCCAGCGGGATTCTTTCCCTTCTTCCTTGTTGGCTTTCCTGGGTTTCTTTTTTCGGAAGGCGTGCCTGACTCGGCCAGGGCTTCGCACAGGCAGCTGGAAGAAGCCCCCGCTCCATCCCGAGAGTCAGCTTCCCAAACTCCAGAACCCAAAATGGCCTGGATCAGGAACTCGTCTGAGACTTGGAGGAGAGGTACCCAAAGAGGCCAAAGAAGGTGATCATGACTCTAGCGCACTCCCCCACCCCTCTTCCCCCAGTGCTCCCATCGGACCTCACCACAGTGCCATGGTCCGTGCTCAGCAAGAGGAAAGTCACCTTGGGACCACAGGATCGGCTCCGGCACAGTCGCTGTGGCCAATTCATCACCGACCCTCTTCCAGTTGAGCCGTCTGGTTGGGCCTGCCGGCACGTCATCTTCTGCCTTCCCCTCTGTCCACTGGGAAGTTGGTCCCGGGGGGTTCAGGGTCGGGGGTCTTTGGGGCCTGGGTTGCTCCTCGGAAAGCACTCTCTTACATATGCTCTCTGGCTCCCTGTTTTGTTCTTTCTTTACACTTTGCCTGCAGGCTTCTCAGACCCTGGGTGGGTGCTCTGCACCTTTGCTCTTGTGGCCCAAGGTAGGATCTTCCGGATCGTGATCCCTCTGGGGTTCTTCTTGCTCTGCAAAGCAGGGCTCCGGGACGTTGTCAGCCTTGGGGTCTGCAAACACCACCTCAGAAACACACACACACTCTCTCTCTCCCTCTCTCTCGCTCCCTCTCCCTCCCTCCCTCTCCCTCTCCCTCTCTCTCTCTCTCTGTCTCTCTGTCTCTCTCTCTGTCTCTCTGTCTCTCTCTCTGTCTGTCTGTCTCTCTCTCTCTCTCTCTCTCTCTCTGTCTCTCTCTCTCCACCTTTCCTTGCCGCATCCCAAATCCACACCTGTCCGACTTGGTCTTGCTGTTGCCTTCGCCGGCGTTCCCTCCGCACTCTCTTCCACGATTCTCTGCTCCCGGTCTAGGGTGCACGTGCTGTATGGCGGTGGCTCTCTGTGTCCTTGCGCTGTGTCTCCCCTGCTCTGAAACCCTTCTGCTTCCGGGCATTGCTTCTGCTCTTTGTCAGTCGTGGTCTGGCCCTGTGTGCCACCTCCGGGCTGGGGAGGAGATCAAGGCCATCCCTCTGCCAGCCGGATCCAGCCAGGTCACGTTTCTTCCGTGACAAAACACGGCCCCACATCAACACTTGAACCTTTCCCTCCAGGAGGAGGAAAATCCTTGTCAAGACAGAAGGCCGAGAAAGACTCGGCCAGTGAACGGGGCCACACTAGGCAGGCCACCTAGGGAACGGGGAAGCCAGCGGGCAGGCGCCTCCACCAGCAGGTCCCAGCCCCTCGTCTCCACTCAGGAAAGCCATGCTTTCCTGCTTCTCAGGGCACTCGTCTCGGGAGAGCTCCACCGCCGGGGGGAGGAGAAAGGCCCACGCCGGCCCCACCCTGAGTGCACCCGATGCGGGCAGGAGGGCCAGGAGCATCCTCCGGCTGGCCTGCTTTCTCAAAGGGAGGCTGGCGGACCCTGCCACCGGAGCCAAACTCCGTCAGCGGAACAACTGTGGAGGAAAGAGCCCTGGGTCCTGAAAGGCTTGTGGGAAGTGCCTTGGCCCCTGTCCGAGGAGGAGGGAGCCGGGAACCTGGTGTGCCCGACCCGGGCAGGTAGCGCCCTCCACGGCCAGGTTCTCGCCGCCAGCCATGCCAGGTACCCAACGGGGACTGGCGTGCTGGACTTGGGCGCTGGCCCTGTGGAGGGGACCCGCCTGGGAGTGGCGCTTTCAAGAGATTCTTGGAGGGCACTGGGAGATCCACGGACCCCTGCAGGGGCCGTGGCGCCAGATAACGGGCCTCCTCTGCCCACGGCAGGCGGGGAGGGGGCGACCAATCTCAGGGTCACTAGATTTCGCTGGCCGCGACCATCACTTCGAGCGGGACTCGGGGCTCTTCCTTGCCCCCGCCTCAGCGGATTTCTTGGCTCTCCCACATGTGATCTCGTTGCCACAGACCGCGGTCCGGATTTGGGACCACGGAGGTGCCTGACGGGCCCGCCTCTCACCAGCAAGTCCGCCCGCCACCGCGGTGGCCGCGGTGGCCGCGGGGGCGGCGGCGGCGGCGGCGGCCGGGGCGGCAGCGGCGGCCGAAGCGACACAGAGATTGGGGATCTCGGGGACCTGAGGAGAGGAAGGTGGGCGTGCCCTGCCCGCCTTCCTTCCCTCTGCGGTCGGGTCGGTCCTCCTCAGCGCCCCACCTCCAGGAGCCCAGCTTCATTCGGGGGAAGCCAGTCCTCCCACTGCGCATGCGCAGGCAGCCGGCGCCTCCGACCTCACAAAGACCCGTAGCGTTGCTAAGCGACGCGTCCGCCACGCTCTGAGCGGGCGGGCACGCCCCCTTGCGCGGCTCAGGCGCTGACGCAGGCACAGGCTGTGACAGGTGTTCCAGTGGGTGGGGGCGGATGTACGAGTGAATGAAGGGATGGATGGGGGCGGGTGGGTGGATGGACGGATGCACCGATGGACGGACGAATGGATGGATGGATATCCAAACGGAAGGAAGAAGGACTGGAGGAAAGAAGGAATAGAAGGAATAAGGATGGAGAGACGGATGGATGGGCGGTTGGGGCTCTCGTGAGTGGAGCTGGCCAGGTCGAGCCGCCTGACCTCCCAAGGCTGACAGGCCAGGATCAGGAGCCCAGCGGTGGTATCCCTTCCTCAGGTCGGCTTTGGGGGTGTGCCCCGGACTGTCCCCGAAGGGACACCCGCCCCCAAGATGGCACTGGTCTCCAAGGACCGTGTGCTTCCTTTTGGCTTTGCTCGCTCAGGGGGCTGAGCGCCTCCGTGCCTGGAGCTACATCCCGAGCCCGAGGAGCTGCCCGTGCAGGGGCAGGCATGGGCTTTGCCCGCTGGGCCTGGGCCTCCCTGCAGCCCCCATTCCTCCTCGCGGCGACCTTGTGGCTGTGTGGCCCAGCGGGATTCTTTCCCTTCTTCCTTGTTGGCTTTCCTGGGTTTTTTTTTTTCGGAAGGCGTGCCTGACTCGACCAGGGCTTCGCACAGGCAGCTGGAAGAAGCCCCCGCTCCATCCCGAGAGTCAGCTTCCCAAACTCCAGAACCCAAAATGGCCTGGATCAGGAACTCGTCTGAGACTTGGAGGAGAGGTACCCAAAGAGGCCAAAGAAGGTGATCATGACTCTAGCGCACTCCCCCACCCCTCTTCCCCCAGTGCTCCCATCGGACCTCACCACAGTGCCATGGTCCGTGCTCAGCAAGAGGAAAGTCACCTTGGGACCACAGGATCGGCTCCGGCACAGTCGCTGTGGCCAATTCATCACCGACCCTCTTCCAGTTGAGCCGTCTGGTTGGGCCTGCCGGCACGTCATCTTCTGCCTTCCCCTCTGTCCACTGGGAAGTTGGTCCCGGGGGGTTCAGGGTCGGGGGTCTTTGGGGCCTGGGTTGCTCCTCGGAAAGCACTCTCTTACATATGCTCTCTGGCTCCCTGTTTTGTTCTTTCTTTACACTTTGCCTGCAGGCTTCGACCCTGGGTGGGTGCTCTGCACCTTTGCTCTTGTGGCCCAAGGTAGGATCTTCCGGATCGTGATCCCTCTGGGGTTCTTCTTGCTCTGCAAAGCAGGGCTCCGGGACGTTGTCAGCCTTGGGGTCTGCAAACACCACCTCAGAAACACACACACACTCTCTCTCTCCCTCTCTCTCGCTCCCTCTCCCTCCCTCCCTCTCCCTCTCCCTCTCTCTCTCTCTCTGTCTCTCTGTCTCTCTCTCTGTCTCTCTGTCTCTCTCTCTGTCTGTCTGTCTCTCTCTCTCTCTCTCTCTCTCTCTGTCTCTCTCTCTCCACCTTTCCTTGCCGCATCCCAAATCCACACCTGTCCGACTTGGTCTTGCTGTTGCCTTCGCCGGCGTTCCCTCCGCACTCTCTTCCACGATTCTCTGCTCCCGGTCTAGGGTGCACGTGCTGTATGGCGGTGGCTCTCTGTGTCCTTGCGCTGTGTCTCCCCTGCTCTGAAACCCTTCTGCTTCCGGGCATTGCTTCTGCTCTTTGTCAGTCGTGGTCTGGCCCTGTGTGCCACCTCCGGGCTGGGGAGGAGATCAAGGCCATCCCTCTGCCAGCCGGATCCAGCCAGGTCACGTTTCTTCCGTGACAAAACACGGCCCCACATCAACACTTGAACCTTTCCCTCCAGGAGGAGGAAAATCCTTGTCAAGACAGAAGGCCGAGAAAGACTCGGCCAGTGAACGGGGCCACACTAGGCAGGCCACCTAGGGAACGGGGAAGCCAGCGGGCAGGCGCCTCCACCAGCAGGTCCCAGCCCCTCGTCTCCACTCAGGAAAGCCATGCTTTCCTGCTTCTCAGGGCACTCGTCTCGGGAGAGCTCCACCGCCGGGGGGAGGAGAAAGGCCCACGCCGGCCCCACCCTGAGTGCACCCGATGCGGGCAGGAGGGCCAGGAGCATCCTCCGGCTGGCCTGCTTTCTCAAAGGGAGGCTGGCGGACCCTGCCACCGGAGCCAAACTCCGTCAGCGGAACAACTGTGGAGGAAAGAGCCCTGGGTCCTGAAAGGCTTGTGGGAAGTGCCTTGGCCCCTGTCCGAGGAGGAGGGAGCCGGGAACCTGGTGTGCCCGACCCGGGCAGGTAGCGCCCTCCACGGCCAGGTTCTCGCCGCCAGCCATGCCAGGTACCCAACGGGGACTGGCGTGCTGGACTTGGGCGCTGGCCCTGTGGAGGGGACCCGCCCGGGAGTGGCGCTTTCAAGAGATTCTTGGAGGGCACTGGGAGATCCACGGACCCCTGCAGGGGCCGTGGCGCCAGATAACGGGCCGCCTCTGCCCACGGCAGGCGGGGAGGGGGCGACCAATCTCAGGGTCACTAGATTTCGCTGGCCGCGACCATCACTTCGAGCGGGACTCGGGGCTCTTCCTTGCCCCCGCCTCAGCGGATTTCTTGGCTCTCCCACATGTGATCTCGTTGCCACAGACCGCGGTCCGGATTTGGGACCACGGAGGTGCCTGACGGGCCCGCCTCTCACCAGCAAGTCCGCCCGCCACCGCGGTGGCCGCGGGCGGCGGCGGCGGCGGCGGCGGCGGCGGCGGCGGCGGCGGCCGAAGCGACACAGAGATTGGGGATCTCGGGGACCTGAGGAGAGGAAGGTGGGCGTGCCCTGCCCGCCTTCCTTCCCTCTGCGGTCGGGTCGGTCCTCCTCAGCGCCCCACCTCCAGGAGCCCAGCTTCATTCGGGGGAAGCCAGTACTCCCACTGCGCATGCGCAGGCAGCCGGCGCCTCCGACCTCACAAAGACCCGTAGCGTTGCTAAGCGACGCGTCCGCCACGCTCTGAGCGGGCGGGCACGCCCCCTTGCGCGGCTCAGGTGCTGACGCAGGCACAGGCTGTGACAGGTGTTCCAGTGGGTGGGGGCGGATGTACGAGTGAATGAAGGGATGGATGGGGGCGGGTGGGTGGATGGACGGATGCACCGATGGACGGACGAATGGATGGATGGATATCCAAACGGAAGGAAGAAGGACTGGAGGAAAGAAGGAATAGAAGGAATAAGGATGGAGAGACGGATGGATGGGCGGTTGGGGCTCTCGTGAGTGGAGCTGGCCAGGTCGAGCCGCCTGACCTCCCAAGGCTGACAGGCCAGGATCAGGAGCCCAGCGGTGGTATCCCTTCCTCAGGTCGGCTTTGGGGGTGTGCCCCGGACTGTCCCCGAAGGGACACCCGCCCCCAAGATGGCACTGGTCTCCAAGGACCGTGTGCTTCCTTTTGGCTTTGCTCGCTCAGGGGGCTGAGCGCCTCCGTGCCTGGAGCTACATCCCGAGCCCGAGGAGCTGCCCGTGCAGGGGCAGGCATGGGCTTTGCCCGCTGGGCCTGGGCCTCCCTGCAGCCCCCATTCCTCCTCGCGGCGACCTTGTGGCTGTGTGGCCCAGCGGGATTCTTTCCCTTCTTCCTTGTTGGCTTTCCTGGGTTTCTTTTTTCGGAAGGCGTGCCTGACTCGGCCAGGGCTTCGCACAGGCAGCTGGAAGAAGCCCCCGCTCCATCCCGAGAGTCAGCTTCCCAAACTCCAGAACCCAAAATGGCCTGGATCAGGAACTCGTCTGAGACTTGGAGGAGAGGTACCCAAAGAGGCCAAAGAAGGTGATCATGACTCTAGCGCACTCCCCCCACCCCTCTTCCCCCAGTGCTCCCATCGGACCTCACCACAGTGCCATGGTCCGTGCTCAGCAAGAGGAAAGTCACCTTGGGACCACAGGATCGGCTCCGGCACAGTCGCTGTGGCCAATTCATCACCGACCCTCTTCCAGTTGAGCCGTCTGGTTGGGCCTGCCGGCACGTCATCTTCTGCCTTCCCCTCTGTCCACTGGGAAGTTGGTCCCGGGGGGTTCAGGGTCGGGGGTCTTTGGGGCCTGGGTTGCTCCTCGGAAAGCACTCTCTTACATATGCTCTCTGGCTCCCTGTTTTGTTCTTTCTTTACACTTTGCCTGCAGGCTTCTCAGACCCTGGGTGGGTGCTCTGCACCTTTGCTCTTGTGGCCCAAGGTAGGATCTTCCGGATCGTGATCCCTCTGGGGTTCTTCTTGCTCTGCAAAGCAGGGCTCCGGGACGTTGTCAGCCTTGGGGTCTGCAAACACCACCTCAGAAACACACACACACTCTCTCTCTCCCTCTCTCTCGCTCCCTCTCCCTCCCTCCCTCTCCCTCTCCCTCTCTCTCTCTCTCTGTCTCTCTGTCTCTCTCTCTGTCTCTCTGTCTCTCTCTCTGTCTGTCTGTCTCTCTCTCTCTCTCTCTCTCTCTCTGTCTCTCTCTCTCCACCTTTCCTTGCCGCATCCCAAATCCACACCTGTCTGACTTGGTCTTGCTGTTGCCTTCGCCGGCGTTCCCTCCGCACTCTCTTCCACGATTCTCTGCTCCCGGTCTAGGGTGCACGTGCTGTATGGCGGTGGCTCTCTGTGTCCTTGCGCTGTGTCTCCCCTGCTCTGAAACCCTTCTGCTTCCGGGCATTGATTCTGCTCTTTGTCAGTCGTGGTCTGGCCCTGTGTGCCACCTCCGGGCTGGGGAGGAGATCAAGGCCATCCCTCTGCCAGCCGGATCCAGCCAGGTCACGTTTCTTCCGTGACAAAACACGGCCCCACATCAACACTTGAACCTTTCCCTCCAGGAGGAGGAAAATCCTTGTCAAGACAGAAGGCCGAGAAAGACTCGGCCAGTGAACGGGGCCACACTAGGCAGGCCACCTAGGGAACGGGGAAGCCAGCGGGCAGGCGCCTCCACCAGCAGGTCCCAGCCCCTCGTCTCCACTCAGGAAAGCCATGCTTTCCTGCTTCTCAGGGCACTCGTCTCGGGAGAGCTCCACCGCCGGGGGGAGGAGAAAGGCCCACGCCGGCCCCACCCTGAGTGCACCCGATGCGGGCAGGAGGGCCAGGAGCATCCTCCGGCTGGCCTGCTTTCTCAAAGGGAGGCTGGCGGACCCTGCCACCGGAGCCAAACTCCGTCAGCGGAACAACTGTGGAGGAAAGAGCCCTGGGTCCTGAAAGGCTTGTGGGAAGTGCCTTGGCCCCTGTCCGAGGAGGAGGGAGCCGGGAACCTGGTGTGCCCGACCCGGGCAGGTAGCGCCCTCCACGGCCAGGTTCTCGCCGCCAGCCATGCCAGGTACCCAACGGGGACTGGCGTGCTGGACTTGGGCGCTGGCCCTGTGGAGGGGACCCGCCCGGGAGTGGCGCTTTCAAGAGATTCTTGGAGGGCACTGGGAGATCCACGGACCCCTGCAGGGGCCGTGGCGCCAGATAACGGGCCTCCTCTGCCCACGGCAGGTGGGGAGGGGGCGACCAATCTCAGGGTCACTAGATTTCGCTGGCCGCGACCATCACTTCGAGCGGGACTCGGGGCTCTTCCTTGCCCCCGCCTCAGCGGATTTCTTGGCTCTCCCACATGTGATCTCGTTGCCACAGACCGCGGTCCGGATTTGGGACCACGGAGGTGCCTGACGGGCCCGCCTCTCACCAGCAAGTCCGCCCGCCACCGCGGTGGCCGCGGTGGCCGCGGGGGCGGCGGCGGCGGCTGCGGCCCGGGCGGCAGCGGCGGCCGAAGCGACACAGAGATTGGGGATCTCGGGGACCTGAGGAGAGGAAGGTGGGCGTGCCCTGCCCGCCTTCCTTCCCTCTGCGGTCGGGTGGGTCCTCCTCAGCGCCCCACCTCCAGGAGCCCAGCTTCATTCGGGGGAAGCCAGTCCTCCCACTGCGCATGCGCAGGCAGCCGGCGCCTCCGACCTCACAAAGACCCGTAGCGTTGCTAAGCGACGCGTCCGCCACGCTCTGAGCGGGCGGGCACGCCCCCTTGCGCGGCTCAGGCGCTGACGCAGGCACAGGCTGTGACAGGTGTTCCAGTGGGTGGGGGCGGATGTACGAGTGAATGAAGGGATGGATGGGGGCGGGTGGGTGGATGGACGGATGCACCGATGGACGGACGAATGGATGGATGGATATCCAAACGGAAGGAAGAAGGACTGGAGGAAAGAAGGAATAGAAGGAATAAGGATGGAGAGACGGATGGATGGGCGGTTGGGGCTCTCGTGAGTGGAGCTGGCCAGGTCGAGCCGCCTGACCTCCCAAGGCTGACAGGCCAGGATCAGGAGCCCAGCGGTGGTATCCCTTCCTCAGGTCGGCTTTGGGGGTGTGCCCCGGACTGTCCCCGAAGGGACACCCGCCCCCAAGATGGCACTGGTCTCCAAGGACCGTGTGCTTCCTTTTGGCTTTGCTCGCTCAGGGGGCTGAGCGCCTCCGTGCCTGGAGCTACATCCCGAGCCCGAGGAGCTGCCCGTGCAGGGGCAGGCATGGGCTTTGCCCGCTGGGCCTGGGCCTCCCTGCAGCCCCCATTCCTCCTCGCGGCGACCTTGTGGCTGTGTGGCCCAGCGGGATTCTTTCCCTTCTTCCTTGTTGGCTTTCCTGGGTTTTTTTTTTTCGGAAGGCGTGCCTGACTCGGCCAGGGCTTCGCACAGGCAGCTGGAAGAAGCCCCCGCTCCATCCCGAGAGTCAGCTTCCCAAACTCCAGAACCCAAAATGGCCTGGATCAGGAACTCGTCTGAGACTTGGAGGAGAGGTACCCAAAGAGGCCAAAGAAGGTGATCATGACTCTAGCGCACTCCCCCACCCCTCTTCCCCCAGTGCTCCCATCGGACCTCACCACAGTGCCATGGTCCGTGCTCAGCAAGAGGAAAGTCACCTTGGGACCACAGGATCGGCTCCGGCACAGTCGCTGTGGCCAATTCATCACCGACCCTCTTCCAGTTGAGCCGTCTGGTTGGGCCTGCCGGCACGTCATCTTCTGCCTTCCCCTCTGTCCACTGGGAAGTTGGTCCCGGGGGGTTCAGGGTCGGGGGTCTTTGGGGCCTGGGTTGCTCCTCGGAAAGCACTCTCTTACATATGCTCTCTGGCTCCCTGTTTTGTTCTTTCTTTACACTTTGCCTGCAGGCTTCTCAGACCCTGGGTGGGTGCTCTGCACCTTTGCTCTTGTGGCCCAAGGTAGGATCTTCCGGATCGTGATCCCTCTGGGGTTCTTCTTGCTCTGCAAAGCAGGGCTCCGGGACGTTGTCAGCCTTGGGGTCTGCAAACACCACCTCAGAAACACACACACACTCTCTCTCTCCCTCTCTCTCGCTCCCTCTCCCTCCCTCCCTCTCCCTCTCCCTCTCTCTCTCTCTCTGTCTCTCTGTCTCTCTCTCTGTCTCTCTGTCTCTCTGTCTCTCTCTCTGTCTGTCTGTCTCTCTCTCTCTCTCTCTCTCTCTCTCTGTCTCTCTCTCTCCACCTTTCCTTGCCGCATCCCAAATCCACACCTGTCCGACTTGGTCTTGCTGTTGCCTTCGCCGGCGTTCCCTCCGCACTCTCTTCCACGATTCTCTGCTCCCGGTCTAGGGTGCACGTGCTGTATGGCGGTGGCTCTCTGTGTCCTTGCGCTGTGTCTCCCCTGCTCTGAAACCCTTCTGCTTCCGGGCATTGCTTCTGCTCTTTGTCAGTCGTGGTCTGGCCCTGTGTGCCACCTCCGGGCTGGGGAGGAGATCAAGGCCATCCCTCTGCCAGCCGGATCCAGCCAGGTCACGTTTCTTCCGTGACAAAACACGGCCCCACATCAACACTTGAACCTTTCCCTCCAGGAGGAGGAAAATCCTTGTCAAGACAGAAGGCCGAGAAAGACTCGGCCAGTGAACGGGGCCACACTAGGCAGGCCACCTAGGGAACGGGGAAGCCAGCGGGCAGGCGCCTCCACCAGCAGGTCCCAGCCCCTCGTCTCCACTCAGGAAAGCCATGCTTTCCTGCTTCTCAGGGCACTCGTCTCGGGAGAGCTCCACCGCCGGGGGGAGGAGAAAGGCCCACGCCGGCCCCACCCTGAGTGCACCCGATGCGGGCAGGAGGGCCAGGAGCATCCTCCGGCTGGCCTGCTTTCTCAAAGGGAGGCTGGCGGACCCTGCCACCGTAGCCAAACTCCGTCAGCGGAACAACTGTGGAGGAAAGAGCCCTGGGTCCTGAAAGGCTTGTGGGAAGTGCCTTGGCCCCTGTCCGAGGAGGAGGGAGCCGGGAACCTGGTGTGCCCGACCCGGGCAGGTAGCGCCCTCCACGGCCAGGTTCTCGCCGCCAGCCATGCCAGGTACCCAACGGGGACTGGCGTGCTGGACTTGGGCGCTGGCCCTGTGGAGGGGACCCGCCCGGGAGTGGCGCTTTCAAGAGATTCTTGGAGGGCACTGGGAGATCCACGGACCCCTGCAGGGGCCGTGGCGCCAGATAACGGGCCTCCTCTGCCCACGGCAGGCGGGGAGGGGGCGACCAATCTCAGGGTCACTAGATTTCGCTGGCCGCGACCATCACTTCGAGCGGGACTCGGGGCTCTTCCTTGCCCCCGCCTCAGCGGATTTCTTGGCTCTCCCACATGTGATCTCGGTGCCACAGACCGCGGTCCGGATTTGGGACCACGGAGGTGCCTGACGGGCCCGCCTCTCACCAGCAAGTCCGCCCGCCACCGCGGTGGCCGCGGCGGCGGGCGGCGGCGGCGGCAGCGGCGGCCGAAGCGACACAGAGATTGGGGATCTCGGGGACCTGAGGAGAGGAAGGTGGGCGTGCCCTGCCCGCCTTCCTTCCCTCTGCGGTCGGGTCGGTCCTCCTCAGCGCCCCACCTCCAGGAGCCCAGCTTCATTCGGGGGAAGCCAGTCCTCCCACTGCGCATGCGCAGGCAGCCGGCGCCTCCGACCTCACAAAGACCCGTAGCGTTGCTAAGCGACGCGTCCGCCACGCTCTGAGCGGGCGGGCACGCCCCCTTGCGCGGCTCAGGCGCTGACGCAGGCACAGGCTGTGACAGGTGTTCCAGTGGGTGGGGGCGGATGTACGAGTGAATGAAGGGATGGATGGGGGCGGGTGGGTGGATGGACGGATGCACCGATGGACGGACGAATGGATGGATGGATATCCAAACGGAAGGAAGAAGGACTGGAGGAAAGAAGGAATAGAAGGAATAAGGATGGAGAGACGGATGGATGGGCGGTTGGGGCTCTCGTGAGTGGAGCTGGCCAGGTCGAGCCGCCTGACCTCCCAAGGCTGACAGGCCAGGATCAGGAGCCCAGCGGTGGTATCCCTTCCTCAGGTCGGCTTTGGGGGTGTGCCCCGGACTGTCCCCGAAGGGACACCCGCCCCCAAGATGGCACTGGTCTCCAAGGACCGTGTGCTTCCTTTTGGCTTTGCTCGCTCAGGGGGCTGAGCGCCTCCGTGCCTGGAGCTACATCCCGAGCCCGAGGAGCTGCCCGTGCAGGGGCAGGCATGGGCTTTGCCCGCTGGGCCTGGGCCTCCCTGCAGCCCCCATTCCTCCTCGCGGCGACCTTGTGGCTGTGTGGCCCAGCGGGATTCTTTCCCTTCTTCCTTGTTGGCTTTCCTGGGTTTCTTTTTTCGGAAGGCGTGCCTGACTCGGCCAGGGCTTCGCACAGGCAGCTGGAAGAAGCCCCCGCTCCATCCCGAGAGTCAGCTTCCCAAACTCCAGAACCCAAAATGGCCTGGATCAGGAACTCGTCTGAGACTTGGAGGAGAGGTACCCAAAGAGGCCAAAGAAGGTGATCATGACTCTAGCGCACTCCCCCACCCCTCTTCCCCCAGTGCTCCCATCGGACCTCACCACAGTGCCATGGTCCGTGCTCAGCAAGAGGAAAGTCACCTTGGGACCACAGGATCGGCTCCGGCACAGTCGCTGTGGCCAATTCATCACCGACCCTCTTCCAGTTGAGCCGTCTGGTTGGGCCTGCCGGCACGTCATCTTCTGCCTTCCCCTCTGTCCACTGGGAAGTTGGTCCCGGGGGGTTCAGGGTCGGGGGTCTTTGGGGCCTGGGTTGCTCCTCGGAAAGCACTCTCTTACATATGCTCTCTGGCTCCCTGTTTTGTTCTTTCTTTACACTTTGCCTGCAGGCTTCTCAGACCCTGGGTGGGTGCTCTGCACCTTTGCTCTTGTGGCCCAAGGTAGGATCTTCCGGATCGTGATCCCTCTGGGGTTCTTCTTGCTCTGCAAAGCAGGGCTCCGGGACGTTGTCAGCCTTGGGGTCTGCAAACACCACCTCAGAAACACACACACACTCTCTCTCTCCCTCTCTCTCGCTCCCTCTCCCTCCCTCCCTCTCCCTCTCCCTCTCTCTCTCTCTCTGTCTCTCTGTCTCTCTCTCTGTCTCTCTGTCTCTCTCTCTGTCTGTCTGTCTCTCTCTCTCTCTCTCTCTCTCTCTGTCTCTCTCTCTCCACCTTTCCTTGCCGCATCCCAAATCCACACCTGTCCGACTTGGTCTTGCTGTTGCCTTCGCCGGCGTTCCCTCCGCACTCTCTTCCACGATTCTCTGCTCCCGGTCTAGGGTGCACGTGCTGTATGGCGGTGGCTCTCTGTGTCCTTGCGCTGTGTCTCCCCTGCTCTGAAACCCTTCTGCTTCCGGGCATTGCTTCTGCTCTTTGTCAGTCGTGGTCTGGCCCTGTGTGCCACCTCCGGGCTGGGGAGGAGATCAAGGCCATCCCTCTGCCAGCCGGATCCAGCCAGGTCACGTTTCTTCCGTGACAAAACACGGCCCCACATCAACACTTGAACCTTTCCCTCCAGGAGGAGGAAAATCCTTGTCAAGACAGAAGGCCGAGAAAGACTCGGCCAGTGAACGGGGCCACACTAGGCAGGCCACCTAGGGAACGGGGAAGCCAGCGGGCAGGCGCCTCCACCAGCAGGTCCCAGCCCCTCGTCTCCACTCAGGAAAGCCATGCTTTCCTGCTTCTCAGGGCACTCGTCTCGGGAGAGCTCCACCGCCGGGGGGAGGAGAAAGGCCCACGCCGGCCCCACCCTGAGTGCACCCGATGCGGGCAGGAGGGCCAGGAGCATCCTCCGGCTGGCCTGCTTTCTCAAAGGGAGGCTGGCGGACCCTGCCACCGGAGCCAAACTCCGTCAGCGGAACAACTGTGGAGGAAAGAGCCCTGGGTCCTGAAAGGCTTGTGGGAAGTGCCTTGGCCCCTGTCCGAGGAGGAGGGAGCCGGGAACCTGGTGTGCCCGACCCGGGCAGGTAGCGCCCTCCACGGCCAGGTTCTCGCCGCCAGCCATGCCAGGTACCCAACGGGGACTGGCGTGCTGGACTTGGGCGCTGGCCCTGTGGAGGGGACCCGCCCGGGGAGTGGCGCTTTCAAGAGATTCTTGGAGGGCACTGGGAGATCCACGGACCCCTGCAGGGGCCGTGGCGCCAGATAACGGGCCTCCTCTGCCCACGGCAGGCGGGGAGGGGGCGACCAATCTCAGGGTCACTAGATTTCGCTGGCCGCGACCATCACTTCGAGCGGGACTCGGGGCTCTTCCTTGCCCCCGCCTCAGCGGATTTCTTGGCTCTCCCACATGTGATCTCGTTGCCACAGACCGCGGTCCGGATTTGGGACCACGGAGGTGCCTGACGGGCCCGCCTCTCACCAGCAAGTCCGCCCGCCACCGCGGTGGCCGCGGTGGCCGCGGCGGCGGCGGCGGCGGCGGCGGCCGGGGCGGCAGCGGCGGCCGAAGCGACACAGAGATTGGGGATCTCGGGGACCTGAGGAGAGGAAGGTGGGCGTGCCCTGCCCGCCTTCCTTCCCTCTGCGGTCGGGTCGGTCCTCCTCAGCGCCCCACCTCCAGGAGCCCAGCTTCATTCGGGGGAAGCCAGTCCTCCCACTGCGCATGCGCAGGCAGCCGGCGCCTCCGACCTCACAAAGACCCGTAGCGTTGCTAAGCGACGCGTCCGCCACGCTCTGAGCGGGCGGGCGGGCACGCCCCCTTGCGCGGCTCAGGCGCTGACGCAGGCACAGGCTGTGACAGGTGTTCCAGTGGGTGGGGGCGGATGTACGAGTGAATGAAGGGATGGATGGGGGCGGGTGGGTGGATGGACGGATGCACCGATGGACGGACGAATGGATGGATGGATATCCAAACGGAAGGAAGAAGGACTGGAGGAAAGAAGGAATAGAAGGAATAAGGATGGAGAGACGGATGGATGGGCGGTTGGGGCTCTCGTGAGTGGAGCTGGCCAGGTCGAGCCGCCTGACCTCCCAAGGCTGACAGGCCAGGATCAGGAGCCCAGCGGTGGTATCCCTTCCTCAGGTCGGCTTTGGGGGTGTGCCCCGGACTGTCCCCGAAGGGACACCCGCCCCCAAGATGGCACTGGTCTCCAAGGACCGTGTGCTTCCTTTTGGCTTTGCTCGCTCAGGGGGCTGAGCGCCTCCGTGCCTGGAGCTACATCCCGAGCCCGAGGAGCTGCCCGTGCAGGGGCAGGCATGGGCTTTGCCCGCTGGGCCTGGGCCTCCCTGCAGCCCCCATTCCTCCTCGCGGCGACCTTGTGGCTGTGTGGCCCAGCGGGATTCTTTCCCTTCTTCCTTGTTGGCTTTCCTGGGTTTCTTTTTTCGGAAGGCGTGCCTGACTCGGCCAGGGCTTCGCACAGGCAGCTGGAAGAAGCCCCCGCTCCATCCCGAGAGTCAGCTTCCCAAACTCCAGAACCCAAAATGGCCTGGATCAGGAACTCGTCTGAGACTTGGAGGAGAGGTACCCAAAGAGGCCAAAGAAGGTGATCATGACTCTAGCGCACTCCCCCACCCCTCTTCCCCCAGTGCTCCCATCGGACCTCACCACAGTGCCATGGTCCGTGCTCAGCAAGAGGAAAGTCACCTTGGGACCACAGGATCGGCTCCGGCACAGTCGCTGTGGCCAATTCATCACCGACCCTCTTCCAGTTGAGCCGTCTGGTTGGGTCTGCCGGCACGTCATCTTCTGCCTTCCCCTCTGTCCACTGGGAAGTTGGTCCCGGGGGGTTCAGGGTCGGGGGTCTTTGGGGCCTGGGTTGCTCCTCGGAAAGCACTCTCTTACATATGCTCTCTGGCTCCCTGTTTTGTTCTTTCTTTACACTTTGCCTGCAGGCTTCTCAGACCCTGGGTGGGTGCTCTGCACCTTTGCTCTTGTGGCCCAAGGTAGGATCTTCCGGATCGTGATCCCTCTGGGGTTCTTCTTGCTCTGCAAAGCAGGGCTCCGGGACGTTGTCAGCCTTGGGGTCTGCAAACACCACCTCAGAAACACACACACACTCTCTCTCTCCCTCTCTCTCGCTCCCTCTCCCTCCCTCCCTCTCCCTCTCCCTCTCTCTCTCTCTCTGTCTCTCTGTCTCTCTCTCTGTCTCTCTGTCTCTCTCTCTGTCTGTCTGTCTCTCTCTCTCTCTCTCTCTCTCTCTGTCTCTCTCTCTCCACCTTTCCTTGCCGCATCCCAAATCCACACCTGTCCGACTTGGTCTTGCTGTTGCCTTCGCCGGCGTTCCCTCCGCACTCTCTTCCACGATTCTCTGCTCCCGGTCTAGGGTGCACGTGCTGTATGGCGGTGGCTCTCTGTGTCCTTGCGCTGTGTCTCCCCTGCTCTGAAACCCTTCTGCTTCCGGGCATTGCTTCTGCTCTTTGTCAGTCGTGGTCTGGCCCTGTGTGCCACCTCCGGGCTGGGGAGGAGATCAAGGCCATCCCTCTGCCAGCCGGATCCAGCCAGGTCACGTTTCTTCCGTGACAAAACACGGCCCCACATCAACACTTGAACCTTTCCCTCCAGGAGGAGGAAAATCCTTGTCAAGACAGAAGGCCGAGAAAGACTCGGCCAGTGAACGGGGCCACACTAGGCAGGCCACCTAGGGAACGGGGAAGCCAGCGGGCAGGCGCCTCCACCAGCAGGTCCCAGCCCCTCGTCTCCACTCAGGAAAGCCATGCTTTCCTGCTTCTCAGGGCACTCGTCTCGGGAGAGCTCCACCGCCGGGGGGAGGAGAAAGGCCCACGCCGGCCCCACCCTGAGTGCACCCGATGCGGGCAGGAGGGCCAGGAGCATCCTCCGGCTGGCCTGCTTTCTCAAAGGGAGGCTGGCGGACCCTGCCACCGGAGCCAAACTCCGTCAGCGGAACAACTGTGGAGGAAAGAGCCCTGGGTCCTGAAAGGCTTGTGGGAAGTGCCTTGGCCCCTGTCCGAGGAGGAGGGAGCCGGGAACCTGGTGTGCCCGACCCGGGCAGGTAGCGCCCTCCACGGCCAGGTTCTCGCCGCCAGCCATGCCAGGTACCCAACGGGGACTGGCGTGCTGGACTTGGGCGCTGGCCCTGTGGAGGGGACCCGCCCGGGAGTGGCGCTTTCAAGAGATTCTTGGAGGGCACTGGGAGATCCACGGACCCCTGCAGGGGCCGTGGCGCCAGATAACGGGCCTCCTCTGCCCACGGCAGGCGGGGAGGGGGCGACCAATCTCAGGGTCACTAGATTTCGCTGGCCGCGACCATCACTTCGAGCGGGACTCGGGGCTCTTCCTTGCCCCCGCCTCAGCGGATTTCTTGGCTCTCCCACATGTGATCTCGTTGCCACAGACCGCGGTCCGGATTTGGGACCACGGAGGTGCCTGACGGGCCCGCCTCTCACCAGCAAGTCCGCCCGCCACCGCGGTGGCCGCGGCGGCGGCGGCGGCGGCGGCGGCGGCGGCAGCGGCGGCCGAAGCGACACAGAGATTGGGGATCTCGGGGACCTGAGGAGAGGAAGGTGGGCGTGCCCTGCCCGCCTTCCTTCCCTCTGCGGTCGGGTCGGTCCTCCTCAGCGCCCCACCTCCAGGAGCCCAGCTTCATTCGGGGGAAGCCAGTCCTCCCACTGCGCATGCGCAGGCAGCCGGCGCCTCCGACCTCACAAAGACCCGTAGCGTTGCTAAGCGACGCGTCCGCCACGCTCTGAGCGGGCGGGCGGGCACGCCCCCTTGCGCGGCTCAGGCGCTGACGCAGGCACAGGCTGTGACAGGTGTTCCAGTGGGTGGGGGCGGATGTACGAGTGAATGAAGGGATGGATGGGGGCGGGTGGGTGGATGGACGGATGCACCGATGGACGGACGAATGGATGGATGGATATCCAAACGGAAGGAAGAAGGACTGGAGGAAAGAAGGAATAGAAGGAATAAGGATGGAGAGACGGATGGATGGGCGGTTGGGGCTCTCGTGAGTGGAGCTGGCCAGGTCGAGCCGCCTGACCTCCCAAGGCTGACAGGCCAGGATCAGGAGCCCAGCGGTGGTATCCCTTCCTCAGGTCGGCTTTGGGGGTGTGCCCCGGACTGTCCCCGAAGGGACACCCGCCCCCAAGATGGCACTGGTCTCCAAGGACCGTGTGCTTCCTTTTGGCTTTGCTCGCTCAGGGGGCTGAGCGCCTCCGTGCCTGGAGCTACATCCCGAGCCCGAGGAGCTGCCCGTGCAGGGGCAGGCATGGGCTTTGCCCGCTGGGCCTGGGCCTCCCTGCAGCCCCCATTCCTCCTCGCGGCGACCTTGTGGCTGTGTGGCCCAGCGGGATTCTTTCCCTTCTTCCTTGTTGGCTTTCCTGGGTTTCTTTTTTCGGAAGGCGTGCCTGACTCGGCCAGGGCTTCGCACAGGCAGCTGGAAGAAGCCCCCGCTCCATCCCGAGAGTCAGCTTCCCAAACTCCAGAACCCAAAATGGCCTGGATCAGGAACTCGTCTGAGACTTGGAGGAGAGGTACCCAAAGAGGCCAAAGAAGGTGATCATGACTCTAGCGCACTCCCCCACCCCTCTTCCCCCAGTGCTCCCATCGGACCTCACCACAGTGCCATGGTCCGTGCTCAGCAAGAGGAAAGTCACCTTGGGACCACAGGATCGGCTCCGGCACAGTCGCTGTGGCCAATTCATCACCGACCCTCTTCCAGTTGAGCCGTCTGGTTGGGTCTGCCGGCACGTCATCTTCTGCCTTCCCCTCTGTCCACTGGGAAGTTGGTCCCGGGGGGTTCAGGGTCGGGGGTCTTTGGGGCCTGGGTTGCTCCTCGGAAAGCACTCTCTTACATATGCTCTCTGGCTCCCTGTTTTGTTCTTTCTTTACACTTTGCCTGCAGGCTTCTCAGACCCTGGGTGGGTGCTCTGCACCTTTGCTCTTGTGGCCCAAGGTAGGATCTTCCGGATCGTGATCCCTCTGGGGTTCTTCTTGCTCTGCAAAGCAGGGCTCCGGGACGTTGTCAGCCTTGGGGTCTGCAAACACCACCTCAGAAACACACACACACTCTCTCTCTCCCTCTCTCTCGCTCCCTCTCCCTCCCTCCCTCTCCCTCTCCCTCTCTCTCTCTCTCTGTCTCTCTGTCTCTCTCTCTGTCTCTCTGTCTCTCTCTCTGTCTGTCTGTCTCTCTCTCTCTCTCTCTCTCTCTCTGTCTCTCTCTCTCCACCTTTCCTTGCCGCATCCCAAATCCACACCTGTCCGACTTGGTCTTGCTGTTGCCTTCGCCGGCGTTCCCTCCGCACTCTCTTCCACGATTCTCTGCTCCCGGTCTAGGGTGCACGTGCTGTATGGCGGTGGCTCTCTGTGTCCTTGCGCTGTGTCTCCCCTGCTCTGAAACCCTTCTGCTTCCGGGCATTGCTTCTGCTCTTTGTCAGTCGTGGTCTGGCCCTGTGTGCCACCTCCGGGCTGGGGAGGAGATCAAGGCCATCCCTCTGCCAGCCGGATCCAGCCAGGTCACGTTTCTTCCGTGACAAAACACGGCCCCACATCAACACTTGAACCTTTCCCTCCAGGAGGAGGAAAATCCTTGTCAAGACAGAAGGCCGAGAAAGACTCGGCCAGTGAACGGGGCCACACTAGGCAGGCCACCTAGGGAACGGGGAAGCCAGCGGGCAGGCGCCTCCACCAGCAGGTCCCAGCCCCTCGTCTCCACTCAGGAAAGCCATGCTTTCCTGCTTCTCAGGGCACTCGTCTCGGGAGAGCTCCACCGCCGGGGGGAGGAGAAAGGCCCACGCCGGCCCCACCCTGAGTGCACCCGATGCGGGCAGGAGGGCCAGGAGCATCCTCCGGCTGGCCTGCTTTCTCAAAGGGAGGCTGGCGGACCCTGCCACCGGAGCCAAACTCCGTCAGCGGAACAACTGTGGAGGAAAGAGCCCTGGGTCCTGAAAGGCTTGTGGGAAGTGCCTTGGCCCCTGTCCGAGGAGGAGGGAGCCGGGAACCTGGTGTGCCCGACCCGGGCAGGTAGCGCCCTCCACGGCCAGGTTCTCGCCGCCAGCCATGCCAGGTACCCAACGGGGACTGGCGTGCTGGACTTGGGCGCTGGCCCTGTGGAGGGGACCCGCCCGGGAGTGGCGCTTTCAAGAGATTCTTGGAGGGCACTGGGAGATCCACGGACCCCTGCAGGGGCCGTGGCGCCAGATAACGGGCCTCCTCTGCCCACGGCAGGCGGGGAGGGGGCGACCAATCTCAGGGTCACTAGATTTCGCTGGCCGCGACCATCACTTCGAGCGGGACTCGGGGCTCTTCCTTGCCCCCGCCTCAGCGGATTTCTTGGCTCTCCCACATGTGATCTCGTTGCCACAGACCGCGGTCCGGATTTGGGACCACGGAGGTGCCTGACGGGCCCGCCTCTCACCAGCAAGTCCGCCCGCCACCGCGGTGGCCGCGGCGGCGGCGGCGGCGGCGGCGGCGGCGGCAGCGGCGGCCGAAGCGACACAGAGATTGGGGATCTCGGGGACCTGAGGAGAGGAAGGTGGGCGTGCCCTGCCCGCCTTCCTTCCCTCTGCGGTCGGGTCGGTCCTCCTCAGCGCCCCACCTCCAGGAGCCCAGCTTCATTCGGGGGAAGCCAGTCCTCCCACTGCGCATGCGCAGGCAGCCGGCGCCTCCGACCTCACAAAGACCCGTAGCGTTGCTAAGCGACGCGTCCGCCACGCTCTGAGCGGGCGGGCGGGCACGCCCCCTTGCGCGGCTCAGGCGCTGACGCAGGCACAGGCTGTGACAGGTGTTCCAGTGGGTGGGGGCGGATGTACGAGTGAATGAAGGGATGGATGGGGGCGGGTGGGTGGATGGACGGATGCACCGATGGACGGACGAATGGATGGATGGATATCCAAACGGAAGGAAGAAGGACTGGAGGAAAGAAGGAATAGAAGGAATAAGGATGGAGAGACGGATGGATGGGCGGTTGGGGCTCTCGTGAGTGGAGCTGGCCAGGTCGAGCCGCCTGACCTCCCAAGGCTGACAGGCCAGGATCAGGAGCCCAGCGGTGGTATCCCTTCCTCAGGTCGGCTTTGGGGGTGTGCCCCGGACTGTCCCCGAAGGGACACCCGCCCCCAAGATGGCACTGGTCTCCAAGGACCGTGTGCTTCCTTTTGGCTTTGCTCGCTCAGGGGGCTGAGCGCCTCCGTGCCTGGAGCTACATCCCGAGCCCGAGGAGCTGCCCGTGCAGGGGCAGGCATGGGCTTTGCCCGCTGGGCCTGGGCCTCCCTGCAGCCCCCATTCCTCCTCGCGGCGACCTTGTGGCTGTGTGGCCCAGCGGGATTCTTTCCCTTCTTCCTTGTTGGCTTTCCTGGGTTTCTTTTTTCGGAAGGCGTGCCTGACTCGGCCAGGGCTTCGCACAGGCAGCTGGAAGAAGCCCCCGCTCCATCCCGAGAGTCAGCTTCCCAAACTCCAGAACCCAAAATGGCCTGGATCAGGAACTCGTCTGAGACTTGGAGGAGAGGTACCCAAAGAGGCCAAAGAAGGTGATCATGACTCTAGCGCACTCCCCCACCCCTCTTCCCCCAGTGCTCCCATCGGACCTCACCACAGTGCCATGGTCCGTGCTCAGCAAGAGGAAAGTCACCTTGGGACCACAGGATCGGCTCCGGCACAGTCGCTGTGGCCAATTCATCACCGACCCTCTTCCAGTTGAGCCGTCTGGTTGGGTCTGCCGGCACGTCATCTTCTGCCTTCCCCTCTGTCCACTGGGAAGTTGGTCCCGGGGGGTTCAGGGTCGGGGGTCTTTGGGGCCTGGGTTGCTCCTCGGAAAGCACTCTCTTACATATGCTCTCTGGCTCCCTGTTTTGTTCTTTCTTTACACTTTGCCTGCAGGCTTCTCAGACCCTGGGTGGGTGCTCTGCACCTTTGCTCTTGTGGCCCAAGGTAGGATCTTCCGGATCGTGATCCCTCTGGGGTTCTTCTTGCTCTGCAAAGCAGGGCTCCGGGACGTTGTCAGCCTTGGGGTCTGCAAACACCACCTCAGAAACACACACACACTCTCTCTCTCCCTCTCTCTCGCTCCCTCTCCCTCCCTCCCTCTCCCTCTCCCTCTCTCTCTCTCTCTGTCTCTCTGTCTCTCTCTCTGTCTCTCTGTCTCTCTCTCTGTCTGTCTGTCTCTCTCTCTCTCTCTCTCTCTCTCTGTCTCTCTCTCTCCACCTTTCCTTGCCGCATCCCAAATCCACACCTGTCCGACTTGGTCTTGCTGTTGCCTTCGCCGGCGTTCCCTCCGCACTCTCTTCCACGATTCTCTGCTCCCGGTCTAGGGTGCACGTGCTGTATGGCGGTGGCTCTCTGTGTCCTTGCGCTGTGTCTCCCCTGCTCTGAAACCCTTCTGCTTCCGGGCATTGCTTCTGCTCTTTGTCAGTCGTGGTCTGGCCCTGTGTGCCACCTCCGGGCTGGGGAGGAGATCAAGGCCATCCCTCTGCCAGCCGGATCCAGCCAGGTCACGTTTCTTCCGTGACAAAACACGGCCCCACATCAACACTTGAACCTTTCCCTCCAGGAGGAGGAAAATCCTTGTCAAGACAGAAGGCCGAGAAAGACTCGGCCAGTGAACGGGGCCACACTAGGCAGGCCACCTAGGGAACGGGGAAGCCAGCGGGCAGGCGCCTCCACCAGCAGGTCCCAGCCCCTCGTCTCCACTCAGGAAAGCCATGCTTTCCTGCTTCTCAGGGCACTCGTCTCGGGAGAGCTCCACCGCCGGGGGGAGGAGAAAGGCCCACGCCGGCCCCACCCTGAGTGCACCCGATGCGGGCAGGAGGGCCAGGAGCATCCTCCGGCTGGCCTGCTTTCTCAAAGGGAGGCTGGCGGACCCTGCCACCGGAGCCAAACTCCGTCAGCGGAACAACTGTGGAGGAAAGAGCCCTGGGTCCTGAAAGGCTTGTGGGAAGTGCCTTGGCCCCTGTCCGAGGAGGAGGGAGCCGGGAACCTGGTGTGCCCGACCCGGGCAGGTAGCGCCCTCCACGGCCAGGTTCTCGCCGCCAGCCATGCCAGGTACCCAACGGGGACTGGCGTGCTGGACTTGGGCGCTGGCCCTGTGGAGGGGACCCGCCCGGGAGTGGCGCTTTCAAGAGATTCTTGGAGGGCACTGGGAGATCCACGGACCCCTGCAGGGGCCGTGGCGCCAGATAACGGGCCTCCTCTGCCCACGGCAGGCGGGGAGGGGGCGACCAATCTCAGGGTCACTAGATTTCGCTGGCCGCGACCATCACTTCGAGCGGGACTCGGGGCTCTTCCTTGCCCCCGCCTCAGCGGATTTCTTGGCTCTCCCACATGTGATCTCGTTGCCACAGACCGCGGTCCGGATTTGGGACCACGGAGGTGCCTGACGGGCCCGCCTCTCACCAGCAAGTCCGCCCGCCACCGCGGTGGCCGCGGCGGCGGCGGCGGCGGCGGCGGCGGCGGCGGCGGCGGCGGCAGCGGCGGCCGAAGCGACACAGAGATTGGGGATCTCGGGGACCTGAGGAGAGGAAGGTGGGCGTGCCCTGCCCGCCTTCCTTCCCTCTGCGGTCGGGTCGGTCCTCCTCAGCGCCCCACCTCCAGGAGCCCAGCTTCATTCGGGGGAAGCCAGTCCTCCCACTGCGCATGCGCAGGCAGC
Source organism: Diceros bicornis minor (assembly GCF_020826845.1). Lineage (NCBI taxonomy): Eukaryota > Metazoa > Chordata > Mammalia > Perissodactyla > Rhinocerotidae > Diceros > Diceros bicornis. The sequence goes on from NW_026691303.1 coordinate 57,917, forward strand.
CGGCGCCTCCGACCTCACAAAGACCCGTAGCGTTGCTAAGCGACGCGTCCGCCACGCTCTGAGCGGGCGGGCACGCCCCCTTGCGCGGCTCAGGCGCTGACGCAGGCACAGGCTGTGACAGGTGTTCCAGTGGGTGGGGGCGGATGTACGAGTGAATGAAGGGATGGATGGGGGCGGGTGGGTGGATGGACGGATGCACCGATGGACGGACGAATGGATGGATGGATATCCAAACGGAAGGAAGAAGGACTGGAGGAAAGAAGGAATAGAAGGAATAAGGATGGAGAGACGGATGGATGGGCGGTTGGGGCTCTCGTGAGTGGAGCTGGCCAGGTCGAGCCGCCTGACCTCCCAAGGCTGACAGGCCAGGATCAGGAGCCCAGCGGTGGTATCCCTTCCTCAGGTCGGCTTTGGGGGTGTGCCCCGGACTGTCCCCGAAGGGACACCCGCCCCCAAGATGGCACTGGTCTCCAAGGACCGTGTGCTTCCTTTTGGCTTTGCTCGCTCAGGGGGCTGAGCGCCTCCGTGCCTGGAGCTACATCCCGAGCCCGAGGAGCTGCCCGTGCAGGGGCAGGCATGGGCTTTGCCCGCTGGGCCTGGGCCTCCCTGCAGCCCCCATTCCTCCTCGCGGCGACCTTGTGGCTGTGTGGCCCAGCGGGATTCTTTCCCTTCTTCCTTGTTGGCTTTCCTGGGTTTCTTTTTTCGGAAGGCGTGCCTGACTCGGCCAGGGCTTCGCACAGGCAGCTGGAAGAAGCCCCCGCTCCATCCCGAGAGTCAGCTTCCCAAACTCCAGAACCCAAAATGGCCTGGATCAGGAACTCGTCTGAGACTTGGAGGAGAGGTACCCAAAGAGGCCAAAGAAGGTGATCATGACTCTAGCGCACTCCCCCACCCCTCTTCCCCCAGTGCTCCCATCGGACCTCACCACAGTGCCATGGTCCGTGCTCAGCAAGAGGAAAGTCACCTTGGGACCACAGGATCGGCTCCGGCACAGTCGCTGTGGCCAATTCATCACCGACCCTCTTCCAGTTGAGCCGTCTGGTTGGGCCTGCCGGCACGTCATCTTCTGCCTTCCCCTCTGTCCACTGGGAAGTTGGTCCCGGGGGGTTCAGGGTCGGGGGTCTTTGGGGCCTGGGTTGCTCCTCGGAAAGCACTCTCTTACATATGCTCTCTGGCTCCCTGTTTTGTTCTTTCTTTACACTTTGCCTGCAGGCTTCTCAGACCCTGGGTGGGTGCTCTGCACCTTTGCTCTTGTGGCCCAAGGTAGGATCTTCCGGATCGTGATCCCTCTGGGGTTCTTCTTGCTCTGCAAAGCAGGGCTCCGGGACGTTGTCAGCCTTGGGGTCTGCAAACACCACCTCAGAAACACACACACACTCTCTCTCTCCCTCTCTCTCGCTCCCTCTCCCTCCCTCCCTCTCCCTCTCCCTCTCCCTCTCTGTCTCTCTCTCTGTCTCTCTGTCTCTCTCTCTGTCTGTCTGTCTCTCTCTCTCTCTCTCACTCTCTGTCTCTCTCTCTCCACCTTTCCTTGCCGCATCCCAAATCCACACCTGTCCGACTTGGTCTTGCTGTTGCCTTCGCCGGCGTTCCCTCCGCACTCTCTTCCACGATTCTCTGCTCCCGGTCTAGGGTGCACGTGCTGTATGGCGGTGGCTCTCTGTGTCCTTGCGCTGTGTCTCCCCTGCTCTGAAACCCTTCTGCTTCCGGGCATTGCTTCTGCTCTTTGTCAGTCGTGGTCTGGCCCTGTGTGCCACCTCCGGGCTGGGGAGGAGATCAAGGCCATCCCTCTGCCAGCCGGATCCAGCCAGGTCACGTTTCTTCCGTGACAAAACACGGCCCCACATCAACACTTGAACCTTTCCCTCCAGGAGGAGGAAAATCCTTGTCAAGACAGAAGGCCGAGAAAGACTCGGCCAGTGAACGGGGCCACACTAGGCAGGCCACCTAGGGAACGGGGAAGCCAGCGGGCAGGCGCCTCCACCAGCAGGTCCCAGCCCCTCGTCTCCACTCAGGAAAGCCATGCTTTCCTGCTTCTCAGGGCACTCGTCTCGGGAGAGCTCCAGCGCCGGGGGGAGGAGAAAGGCCCACGCCGGCCCCACCCTGAGTGCACCCGATGCGGGCAGGAGGGCCAGGAGCATCCTCCGGCTGGCCTGCTTTCTCAAAGGGAGGCTGGCGGACCCTGCCACCGGAGCCAAACTCCGTCAGCGGAACAACTGTGGAGGAAAGAGCCCTGGGTCCTGAAAGGCTTGTGGGAAGTGCCTTGGCCCCTGTCCGAGGAGGAGGGAGCCGGGAACCTGGTGTGCCCGACCCGGGCAGGTAGCGCCCTCCACGGCCAGGTTCTCGCCGCCAGCCATGCCAGGTACCCAACGGGGACTGGCGTGCTGGACTTGGGCGCTGGCCCTGTGGAGGGGACCCGCCCGGGAGTGGCGCTTTCAAGAGATTCTTGGAGGGCACTGGGAGATCCACGGACCCCTGCAGGGGCCGTGGCGCCAGATAACGGGCCTCCTCTGCCCACGGCAGGCGGGGAGGGGGCGACCAATCTCAGGGTCACTAGATTTCGCTGGCCGCGACCATCACTTCGAGCGGGACTCGGGGCTCTTCCTTGCCCCCGCCTCAGCGGATTTCTTGGCTCTCCCACATGTGATCTCGTTGCCACAGACCGCGGTCCGGATTTGGGACCACGGAGGTGCCTGACGGGCCCGCCTCTCACCAGCAAGTCCGCCCGCCACCGCGGTGGCCGCGGCGGCGGCGGCGGCGGCGGCGGCGGCGGCGTCGGCGGCGGCGGCGGCAGCGGCGGCCGAAGCGACACAGAGATTGGGGATCTCGGGGACCTGAGGAGAGGAAGGTGGGCGTGCCCTGCCCGCCTTCCTTCCCTCTGCGGTCGGGTCGGTCCTCCTCAGCGCCCCACCTCCAGGAGCCCAGCTTCATTCGGGGGAAGCCAGTCCTCCCACTGCGCATGCGCAGGCAGCCGGCGCCTCCGACCTCACAAAGACCCGTAGCGTTGCTAAGCGACGCGTCCGCCACGCTCTGAGCGGGCGGGCACGCCCCCTTGCGCGGCTCAGGCGCTGACGCAGGCACAGGCTGTGACAGGTGTTCCAGTGGGTGGGGGCGGATGTACGAGTGAATGAAGGGATGGATGGGGGCGGGTGGGTGGATGGACGGATGCACCGATGGACGGACGAATGGATGGATGGATATCCAAACGGAAGGAAGAAGGACTGGAGGAAAGAAGGAATAGAAGGAATAAGGATGGAGAGACGGATGGATGGGCGGTTGGGGCTCTCGTGAGTGGAGCTGGCCAGGTCGAGCCGCCTGACCTCCCAAGGCTGACAGGCCAGGATCAGGAGCCCAGCGGTGGTATCCCTTCCTCAGGTCGGCTTTGGGGGTGTGCCCCGGACTGTCCCCGAAGGGACACCCGCCCCCAAGATGGCACTGGTCTCCAAGGACCGTGTGCTTCCTTTTGGCTTTGCTCGCTCAGGGGGCTGAGCGCCTCCGTGCCTGGAGCTACATCCCGAGCCCGAGGAGCTGCCCGTGCAGGGGCAGGCATGGGCTTTGCCCGCTGGGCCTGGGCCTCCCTGCAGCCCCCATTCCTCCTCGCGGCGACCTTGTGGCTGTGTGGCCCAGCGGGATTCTTTCCCTTCTTCCTTGTTGGCTTTCCTGGGTTTCTTTTTTCGGAAGGCGTGCCTGACTCGGCCAGGGCTTCGCACAGGCAGCTGGAAGAAGCCCCCGCTCCATCCCGAGAGTCAGCTTCCCAAACTCCAGAACCCAAAATGGCCTGGATCAGGAACTCGTCTGAGACTTGGAGGAGAGGTACCCAAAGAGGCCAAAGAAGGTGATCATGACTCTAGCGCACTCCCCCACCCCTCTTCCCCCAGTGCTCCCATCGGACCTCACCACAGTGCCATGGTCCGTGCTCAGCAAGAGGAAAGTCACCTTGGGACCACAGGATCGGCTCCGGCACAGTCGCTGTGGCCAATTCATCACCGACCCTCTTCCAGTTGAGCCGTCTGGTTGGGCCTGCCGGCACGTCATCTTCTGCCTTCCCCTCTGTCCACTGGGAAGTTGGTCCCGGGGGGTTCAGGGTCGGGGGTCTTTGGGGCCTGGGTTGCTCCTCGGAAAGCACTCTCTTACATATGCTCTCTGGCTCCCTGTTTTGTTCTTTCTTTACACTTTGCCTGCAGGCTTCTCAGACCCTGGGTGGGTGCTCTGCACCTTTGCTCTTGTGGCCCAAGGTAGGATCTTCCGGATCGTGATCCCTCTGGGGTTCTTCTTGCTCTGCAAAGCAGGGCTCCGGGACGTTGTCAGCCTTGGGGTCTGCAAACACCACCTCAGAAACACACACACACTCTCTCTCTCCCTCTCTCTCGCTCCCTCTCCCTCCCTCCCTCTCCCTCTCCCTCTCCCTCTCTGTCTCTCTCTCTGTCTCTCTGTCTCTCTCTCTGTCTGTCTGTCTCTCTCTCTCTCTCTCACTCTCTGTCTCTCTCTCTCCACCTTTCCTTGCCGCATCCCAAATCCACACCTGTCCGACTTGGTCTTGCTGTTGCCTTCGCCGGCGTTCCCTCCGCACTCTCTTCCACGATTCTCTGCTCCCGGTCTAGGGTGCACGTGCTGTATGGCGGTGGCTCTCTGTGTCCTTGCGCTGTGTCTCCCCTGCTCTGAAACCCTTCTGCTTCCGGGCATTGCTTCTGCTCTTTGTCAGTCGTGGTCTGGCCCTGTGTGCCACCTCCGGGCTGGGGAGGAGATCAAGGCCATCCCTCTGCCAGCCGGATCCAGCCAGGTCACGTTTCTTCCGTGACAAAACACGGCCCCACATCAACACTTGAACCTTTCCCTCCAGGAGGAGGAAAATCCTTGTCAAGACAGAAGGCCGAGAAAGACTCGGCCAGTGAACGGGGCCACACTAGGCAGGCCACCTAGGGAACGGGGAAGCCAGCGGGCAGGCGCCTCCACCAGCAGGTCCCAGCCCCTCGTCTCCACTCAGGAAAGCCATGCTTTCCTGCTTCTCAGGGCACTCGTCTCGGGAGAGCTCCACCGCCGGGGGGAGGAGAAAGGCCCACGCCGGCCCCACCCTGAGTGCACCCGATGCGGGCAGGAGGGCCAGGAGCATCCTCCGGCTGGCCTGCTTTCTCAAAGGGAGGCTGGCGGACCCTGCCACCGGAGCCAAACTCCGTCAGCGGAACAACTGTGGAGGAAAGAGCCCTGGGTCCTGAAAGGCTTGTGGGAAGTGCCTTGGCCCCTGTCCGAGGAGGAGGGAGCCGGGAACCTGGTGTGCCCGACCCGGGCAGGTAGCGCCCTCCACGGCCAGGTTCTCGCCGCCAGCCATGCCAGGTACCCAACGGGGACTGGCGTGCTGGACTTGGGCGCTGGCCCTGTGGAGGGGACCCGCCCGGGAGTGGCGCTTTCAAGAGATTCTTGGAGGGCACTGGGAGATCCACGGACCCCTGCAGGGGCCGTGGCGCCAGATAACGGGCCTCCTCTGCCCACGGCAGGCGGGGAGGGGGCGACCAATCTCAGGGTCACTAGATTTCGCTGGCCGCGACCATCACTTCGAGCGGGACTCGGGGCTCTTCCTTGCCCCCGCCTCAGCGGATTTCTTGGCTCTCCCACATGTGATCTCGTTGCCACAGACCGCGGTCCGGATTTGGGACCACGGAGGTGCCTGACGGGCCCGCCTCTCACCAGCAAGTCCGCCCGCCACCGCGGTGGCCGCGGCGGCGGCGGCGGCGGCGGCGGCGGCCGAAGCGACACAGAGATTGGGGATCTCGGGGACCTGAGGAGAGGAAGGTGGGCGTGCCCTGCCCGCCTTCCTTCCCTCTGCGGTCGGGTCGGTCCTCCTCAGCGCCCCACCTCCAGGAGCCCAGCTTCATTCGGGGGAAGCCAGTCCTCCCACTGCGCATGCGCAGGCAGCCGGCGCCTCCGACCTCACAAAGACCCGTAGCGTTGCTAAGCGACGCGTCCGCCACGCTCTGAGCGGGCGGGCACGCCCCCTTGCGCGGCTCAGGCGCTGACGCAGGCACAGGCTGTGACAGGTGTTCCAGTGGGTGGGGGCGGATGTACGAGTGAATGAAGGGATGGATGGGGGCGGGTGGGTGGATGGACGGATGCACCGATGGACGGACGAATGGATGGATGGATATCCAAACGGAAGGAAGAAGGACTGGAGGAAAGAAGGAATAGAAGGAATAAGGATGGAGAGACGGATGGATGGGCGGTTGGGGCTCTCGTGAGTGGAGCTGGCCAGGTCGAGCCGCCTGACCTCCCAAGGCTGACAGGCCAGGATCAGGAGCCCAGCGGTGGTATCCCTTCCTCAGGTCGGCTTTGGGGGTGTGCCCCGGACTGTCCCCGAAGGGACACCCGCCCCCAAGATGGCACTGGTCTCCAAGGACCGTGTGCTTCCTTTTGGCTTTGCTCGCTCAGGGGGCTGAGCGCCTCCGTGCCTGGAGCTACATCCCGAGCCCGAGGAGCTGCCCGTGCAGGGGCAGGCATGGGCTTTGCCCGCTGGGCCTGGGCCTCCCTGCAGCCCCCATTCCTCCTCGCGGCGACCTTGTGGCTGTGTGGCCCAGCGGGATTCTTTCCCTTCTTCCTTGTTGGCTTTCCTGGGTTTCTTTTTTCGGAAGGCGTGCCTGACTCGGCCAGGGCTTCGCACAGGCAGCTGGAAGAAGCCCCCGCTCCATCCCGAGAGTCAGCTTCCCAAACTCCAGAACCCAAAATGGCCTGGATCAGGAACTCGTCTGAGACTTGGAGGAGAGGTACCCAAAGAGGCCAAAGAAGGTGATCATGACTCTAGCGCACTCCCCCACCCCTCTTCCCCCAGTGCTCCCATCGGACCTCACCACAGTGCCATGGTCCGTGCTCAGCAAGAGGAAAGTCACCTTGGGACCACAGGATCGGCTCCGGCACAGTCGCTGTGGCCAATTCATCACCGACCCTCTTCCAGTTGAGCCGTCTGGTTGGGCCTGCCGGCACGTCATCTTCTGCCTTCCCCTCTGTCCACTGGGAAGTTGGTCCCGGGGGGTTCAGGGTCGGGGGTCTTTGGGGCCTGGGTTGCTCCTCGGAAAGCACTCTCTTACATATGCTCTCTGGCTCCCTGTTTTGTTCTTTCTTTACACTTTGCCTGCAGGCTTCTCAGACCCTGGGTGGGTGCTCTGCACCTTTGCTCTTGTGGCCCAAGGTAGGATCTTCCGGATCGTGATCCCTCTGGGGTTCTTCTTGCTCTGCAAAGCAGGGCTCCGGGACGTTGTCAGCCTTGGGGTCTGCAAACACCACCTCAGAAACACACACACACTCTCTCTCTCCCTCTCTCTCGCTCCCTCTCCCTCCCTCCCTCTCCCTCTCCCTCTCTCTCTCTCTCTGTCTCTCTGTCTCTCTCTCTGTCTCTCTGTCTCTCTCTCTGTCTGTCTGTCTCTCTCTCTCTCTCTCTCTCTCTCTGTCTCTCTCTCTCCACCTTTCCTTGCCGCATCCCAAATCCACACCTGTCCGACTTGGTCTTGCTGTTGCCTTCGCCGGCGTTCCCTCCGCACTCTCTTCCACGATTCTCTGCTCCCGGTCTAGGGTGCACGTGCTGTATGGCGGTGGCTCTCTGTGTCCTTGCGCTGTGTCTCCCCTGCTCTGAAACCCTTCTGCTTCCGGGCATTGCTTCTGCTCTTTGTCAGTCGTGGTCTGGCCCTGTGTGCCACCTCCGGGCTGGGGAGGAGATCAAGGCCATCCCTCTGCCAGCCAGATCCAGCCAGGTCACGTTTCTTCCGTGACAAAACACGGCCCCACATCAACACTTGAACCTTTCCCTCCAGGAGGAGGAAAATCCTTGTCAAGACAGAAGGCCGAGAAAGACTCGGCCAGTGAACGGGGCCACACTAGGCAGGCCACCTAGGGAACGGGGAAGCCAGCGGGCAGGCGCCTCCACCAGCAGGTCCCAGCCCCTCGTCTCCACTCAGGAAAGCCATGCTTTCCTGCTTCTCAGGGCACTCGTCTCGGGAGAGCTCCACCGCCGGGGGGAGGAGAAAGGCCCACGCCGGCCCCACCCTGAGTGCACCCGATGCGGGCAGGAGGGCCAGGAGCATCCTCCGGCTGGCCTGCTTTCTCAAAGGGAGGCTGGCGGACCCTGCCACCGGAGCCAAACTCCGTCAGCGGAACAACTGTGGAGGAAAGAGCCCTGGGTCCTGAAAGGCTTGTGGGAAGTGCCTTGGCCCCTGTCCGAGGAGGAGGGAGCCGGGAACCTGGTGTGCCCGACCCGGGCAGGTAGCGCCCTCCACGGCCAGGTTCTCGCCGCCAGCCATGCCAGGTACCCAACGGGGACTGGCGTGCTGGACTTGGGCGCTGGCCCTGTGGAGGGGACCCGCCCGGGAGTGGCGCTTTCAAGAGATTCTTGGAGGGCACTGGGAGATCCACGGACCCCTGCAGGGGCCGTGGCGCCAGATAACGGGCCTCCTCTGCCCACGGCAGGCGGGGAGGGGGCGACCAATCTCAGGGTCACTAGATTTCGCTGGCCGCGACCATCACTTCGAGCGGGACTCGGGGCTCTTCCTTGCCCCCGCCTCAGCGGATTTCTTGGCTCTCCCACATGTGATCTCGTTGCCACAGACCGCGGTCCGGATTTGGGACCACGGAGGTGCCTGACGGGCCCGCCTCTCACCAGCAAGTCCGCCCGCCACCGCGGTGGCCGCGGCGGCGGCGGCGGCGGCGGCGGCGGCCGAAGCGACACAGAGATTGGGGATCTCGGGGACCTGAGGAGAGGAAGGTGGGCGTGCCCTGCCCGCCTTCCTTCCCTCTGCGGTCGGGTCGGTCCTCCTCAGCGCCCCACCTCCAGGAGCCCAGCTTCATTCGGGGGAAGCCAGTCCTCCCACTGCGCATGCGCAGGCAGCCGGCGCCTCCGACCTCACAAAGACCCGTAGCGTTGCTAAGCGACGCGTCCGCCACGCTCTGAGCGGGCGGGCACGCCCCCTTGCGCGGCTCAGGCGCAGACGCAGGCACAGGCTGTGACAGGTGTTCCAGTGGGTGGGGGCGGATGTACGAGTGAATGAAGGGATGGATGGGGGCGGGTGGGTGGATGGACGGATGCACCGATGGACGGACGAATGGATGGATGGATATCCAAACGGAAGGAAGAAGGACTGGAGGAAAGAAGGAATAGAAGGAATAAGGATGGAGAGACGGATGGATGGGCGGTTGGGGCTCTCGTGAGTGGAGCTGGCCAGGTCGAGCCGCCTGACCTCCCAAGGCTGACAGGCCAGGATCAGGAGCCCAGCGGTGGTATCCCTTCCTCAGGTCGGCTTTGGGGGTGTGCCCCGGACTGTCCCCGAAGGGACACCCGCCCCCAAGATGGCACTGGTCTCCAAGGACCGTGTGCTTCCTTTTGGCTTTGCTCGCTCAGGGGGCTGAGCGCCTCCGTGCCTGGAGCTACATCCCGAGCCCGAGGAGCTGCCCGTGCAGGGGCAGGCATGGGCTTTGCCCGCTGGGCCTGGGCCTCCCTGCAGACCCCATTCCTCCTCGCGGCGACCTTGTGGCTGTGTGGCCCAGCGGGATTCTTTCCCTTCTTCCTTGTTGGCTTTCCTGGGTTTCTTTTTTCGGAAGGCGTGCCTGACTCGGCCAGGGCTTCGCACAGGCAGCTGGAAGAAGCCCCCGCTCCATCCCGAGAGTCAGCTTCCCAAACTCCAGAACCCAAAATGGCCTGGATCAGGAACTCGTCTGAGACTTGGAGGAGAGGTACCCAAAGAGGCCAAAGAAGGTGATCATGACTCTAGCGCACTCCCCCACCCCTCTTCCCCCAGTGCTCCCATCGGACCTCACCACAGTGCCATGGTCCGTGCTCAGCAAGAGGAAAGTCACCTTGGGACCACAGGATCGGCTCCGGCACAGTCGCTGTGGCCAATTCATCACCGACCCTCTTCCAGTTGAGCCGTCTGGTTGGGCCTGCCGGCACGTCATCTTCTGCCTTCCCCTCTGTCCACTGGGAAGTTGGTCCCGGGGGGTTCAGGGTCGGGGGTCTTTGGGGCCTGGGTTGCTCCTCGGAAAGCACTCTCTTACATATGCTCTCTGGCTCCCTGTTTTGTTCTTTCTTTACACTTTGCCTGCAGGCTTCTCAGACCCTGGGTGGGTGCTCTGCACCTTTGCTCTTGTGGCCCAAGGTAGGATCTTCCGGATCGTGATCCCTCTGGGGTTCTTCTTGCTCTGCAAAGCAGGGCTCCGGGACGTTGTCAGCCTTGGGGTCTGCAAACACCACCTCAGAAACACACACACACTCTCTCTCTCCCTCTCTCTCGCTCCCTCTCCCTCCCTCCCTCTCCCTCTCCCTCTCTCTCTCTCTCTGTCTCTCTGTCTCTCTCTCTGTCTCTCTGTCTCTCTCTCTGTCTGTCTGTCTCTCTCTCTCTCTCTCTCTCTGTCTCTCTCTCTCCACCTTTCCTTGCCGCATCCCAAATCCACACCTGTCCGACTTGGTCTTGCTGTTGCCTTCGCCGGCGTTCCCTCCGCACTCTCTTCCACGATTCTCTGCTCCCGGTCTAGGGTGCACGTGCTGTATGGCGGTGGCTCTCTGTGTCCTTGCGCTGTGTCTCCCCTGCTCTGAAACCCTTCTGCTTCCGGGCATTGCTTCTGCTCTTTGTCAGTCGTGGTCTGGCCCTGTGTGCCACCTCCGGGCTGGGGAGGAGATCAAGGCCATCCCTCTGCCAGCCGGATCCAGCCAGGTCACGTTTCTTCCGTGACAAAACACGGCCCCACATCAACACTTGAACCTTTCCCTCCAGGAGGAGGAAAATCCTTGTCAAGACAGAAGGCCGAGAAAGACTCGGCCAGTGAACGGGGCCACACTAGGCAGGCCACCTAGGGAACGGGGAAGCCAGCGGGCAGGCGCCTCCACCAGCAGGTCCCAGCCCCTCGTCTCCACTCAGGAAAGCCATGCTTTCCTGCTTCTCAGGGCACTCGTCTCGGGAGAGCTCCACCGCCGGGGGGAGGAGAAAGGCCCACGCCGGCCCCACCCTGAGTGCACCCGATGCGGGCAGGAGGGCCAGGAGCATCCTCCGGCTGGCCTGCTTTCTCAAAGGGAGGCTGGCGGACCCTGCCACCGGAGCCAAACTCCGTCAGCGGAACAACTGTGGAGGAAAGAGCCCTGGGTCCTGAAAGGCTTGTGGGAAGTGCCTTGGCCCCTGTCCGAGGAGGAGGGAGCCGGGAACCTGGTGTGCCCGACCCGGGCAGGTAGCGCCCTCCACGGCCAGGTTCTCGCCGCCAGCCATGCCAGGTACCCAACGGGGACTGGCGTGCTGGACTTGGGCGCTGGCCCTGTGGAGGGGACCCGCCCGGGAGTGGCGCTTTCAAGAGATTCTTGGAGGGCACTGGGAGATCCACGGACCCCTGCAGGGGCCGTGGCGCCAGATAACGGGCCTCCTCTGCCCACGGCAGGCGGGGAGGGGGCGACCAATCTCAGGGTCACTAGATTTCGCTGGCCGCGACCATCACTTCGAGCGGGACTCGGGGCTCTTCCTTGCCCCCGCCTCAGCGGATTTCTTGGCTCTCCCACATGTGATCTCGTTGCCACAGACCGCGGTCCGGATTTGGGACCACGGAGGTGCCTGACGGGCCCGCCTCTCACCAGCAAGTCCGCCCGCCACCGCGGTGGCCGCGGCGGCGGCGGCGGCGGCGGCGGCGGCCGAAGCGACACAGAGATTGGGGATCTCGGGGACCTGAGGAGAGGAAGGTGGGCGTGCCCTGCCCGCCTTCCTTCCCTCTGCGGTCGGGTCGGTCCTCCTCAGCGCCCCACCTCCAGGAGCCCAGCTTCATTCGGGGGAAGCCAGTCCTCCCACTGCGCATGCGCAGGCAGCCGGCGCCTCCGACCTCACAAAGACCCGTAGCGTTGCTAAGCGACGCGTCCGCCACGCTCTGAGCGGGCGGGCACGCCCCCTTGCGCGGCTCAGGCGCTGACGCAGGCACAGGCTGTGACAGGTGTTCCAGTGGGTGGGGGCGGATGTACGAGTGAATGAAGGGATGGATGGGGGCGGGTGGGTGGATGGACGGATGCACCGATGGACGGACGAATGGATGGATGGATATCCAAACGGAAGGAAGAAGGACTGGAGGAAAGAAGGAATAGAAGGAATAAGGATGGAGAGACGGATGGATGGGCGGTTGGGGCTCTCGTGAGTGGAGCTGGCCAGGTCGAGCCGCCTGACCTCCCAAGGCTGACAGGCCAGGATCAGGAGCCCAGCGGTGGTATCCCTTCCTCAGGTCGGCTTTGGGGGTGTGCCCCGGACTGTCCCCGAAGGGACACCCGCCCCCAAGATGGCACTGGTCTCCAAGGACCGTGTGCTTCCTTTTGGCTTTGCTCGCTCAGGGGGCTGAGCGCCTCCGTGCCTGGAGCTACATCCCGAGCCCGAGGAGCTGCCCGTGCAGGGGCAGGCATGGGCTTTGCCCGCTGGGCCTGGGCCTCCCTGCAGCCCCCATTCCTCCTCGCGGCGACCTTGTGGCTGTGTGGCCCAGCGGGATTCTTTCCCTTCTTCCTTGTTGGCTTTCCTGGGTTTCTTTTTTCGGAAGGCGTGCCTGACTCGGCCAGGGCTTCGCACAGGCAGCTGGAAGAAGCCCCCGCTCCATCCCGAGAGTCAGCTTCCCAAACTCCAGAACCCAAAATGGCCTGGATCAGGAACTCGTCTGAGACTTGGAGGAGAGGTACCCAAAGAGGCCAAAGAAGGTGATCATGACTCTAGCGCACTCCCCCACCCCTCTTCCCCCAGTGCTCCCATCGGACCTCACCACAGTGCCATGGTCCGTGCTCAGCAAGAGGAAAGTCACCTTGGGACCACAGGATCGGCTCCGGCACAGTCGCTGTGGCCAATTCATCACCGACCCTCTTCCAGTTGAGCCGTCTGGTTGGGCCTGCCGGCACGTCATCTTCTGCCTTCCCCTCTGTCCACTGGGAAGTTGGTCCCGGGGGGTTCAGGGTCGGGGGTCTTTGGGGCCTGGGTTGCTCCTCGGAAAGCACTCTCTTACATATGCTCTCTGGCTCCCTGTTTTGTTCTTTCTTTACACTTTGCCTGCAGGCTTCTCAGACCCTGGGTGGGTGCTCTGCACCTTTGCTCTTGTGGCCCAAGGTAGGATCTTCCGGATCGTGATCCCTCTGGGGTTCTTCTTGCTCTGCAAAGCAGGGCTCCGGGACGTTGTCAGCCTTGGGGTCTGCAAACACCACCTCAGAAACACACACACACTCTCTCTCTCCCTCTCTCTCGCTCCCTCTCCCTCCCTCCCTCTCCCTCTCCCTCTCTCTCTCTCTCTGTCTCTCTGTCTCTCTCTCTGTCTCTCTGTCTCTCTCTCTGTCTGTCTGTCTCTCTCTCTCTCTCTCTCTCTCTCTGTCTCTCTCTCTCCACCTTTCCTTGCCGCATCCCAAATCCACACCTGTCCGACTTGGTCTTGCTGTTGCCTTCGCCGGCGTTCCCTCCGCACTCTCTTCCACGATTCTCTGCTCCCGGTCTAGGGTGCACGTGCTGTATGGCGGTGGCTCTCTGTGTCCTTGCGCTGTGTCTCCCCTGCTCTGAAACCCTTCTGCTTCCGGGCATTGCTTCTGCTCTTTGTCAGTCGTGGTCTGGCCCTGTGTGCCACCTCCGGGCTGGGGAGGAGATCAAGGCCATCCCTCTGCCAGCCGGATCCAGCCAGGTCACGTTTCTTCCGTGACAAAACACGGCCCCACATCAACACTTGAACCTTTCCCTCCAGGAGGAGGAAAATCCTTGTCAAGACAGAAGGCCGAGAAAGACTCGGCCAGTGAACGGGGCCACACTAGGCAGGCCACCTAGGGAACGGGGAAGCCAGCGGGCAGGCGCCTCCACCAGCAGGTCCCAGCCCCTCGTCTCCACTCAGGAAAGCCATGCTTTCCTGCTTCTCAGGGCACTCGTCTCGGGAGAGCTCCACCGCCGGGGGGAGGAGAAAGGCCCACGCCGGCCCCACCCTGAGTGCACCCGATGCGGGCAGGAGGGCCAGGAGCATCCTCCGGCTGGCCTGCTTTCTCAAAGGGAGGCTGGCGGACCCTGCCACCGGAGCCAAACTCCGTCAGCGGAACAACTGTGGAGGAAAGAGCCCTGGGTCCTGAAAGGCTTGTGGGAAGTGCCTTGGCCCCTGTCCGAGGAGGAGGGAGCCGGGAACCTGGTGTGCCCGACCCGGGCAGGTAGCGCCCTCCACGGCCAGGTTCTCGCCGCCAGCCATGCCAGGTACCCAACGGGGACTGGCGTGCTGGACTTGGGCGCTGGCCCTGTGGAGGGGACCCGCCCGGGAGTGGCGCTTTCAAGAGATTCTTGGAGGGCACTGGGAGATCCACGGACCCCTGCAGGGGCCGTGGCGCCAGATAACGGGCCTCCTCTGCCCACGGCAGGCGGGGAGGGGGCGACCAATCTCAGGGTCACTAGATTTCGCTGGCCGCGACCATCACTTCGAGCGGGACTCGGGGCTCTTCCTTGCCCCCGCCTCAGCGGATTTCTTGGCTCTCCCACATGTGATCTCGTTGCCACAGACCGCGGTCCGGATTTGGGACCACGGAGGTGCCTGACGGGCCCGCCTCTCACCAGCAAGTCCGCCCGCCACCGCGGTGGCCGCGGCGGCGGCGGCGGCGGCGGCGGCGGCCGAAGCGACACAGAGATTGGGGATCTCGGGGACCTGAGGAGAGGAAGGTGGGCGTGCCCTGCCCGCCTTCCTTCCCTCTGCGGTCGGGTCGGTCCTCCTCAGCGCCCCACCTCCAGGAGCCCAGCTTCATTCGGGGGAAGCCAGTCCTCCCACTGCGCATGCGCAGGCAGCCGGCGCCTCCGACCTCACAAAGACCCGTAGCGTTGCTAAGCGACGCGTCCGCCACGCTCTGAGCGGGCGGGCACGCCCCCTTGCGCGGCTCAGGCGCTGACGCAGGCACAGGCTGTGACAGGTGTTCCAGTGGGTGGGGGCGGATGTACGAGTGAATGAAGGGATGGATGGGGGCGGGTGGGTGGATGGACGGATGCACCGATGGACGGACGAATGGATGGATGGATATCCAAACGGAAGGAAGAAGGACTGGAGGAAAGAAGGAATAGAAGGAATAAGGATGGAGAGACGGATGGATGGGCGGTTGGGGCTCTCGTGAGTGGAGCTGGCCAGGTCGAGCCGCCTGACCTCCCAAGGCTGACAGGCCAGGATCAGGAGCCCAGCGGTGGTATCCCTTCCTCAGGTCGGCTTTGGGGGTGTGCCCCGGACTGTCCCCGAAGGGACACCCGCCCCCAAGATGGCACTGGTCTCCAAGGACCGTGTGCTTCCTTTTGGCTTTGCTCGCTCAGGGGGCTGAGCGCCTCCGTGCCTGGAGCTACATCCCGAGCCCGAGGAGCTGCCCGTGCAGGGGCAGGCATGGGCTTTGCCCGCTGGGCCTGGGCCTCCCTGCAGACCCCATTCCTCCTCGCGGCGACCTTGTGGCTGTGTGGCCCAGCGGGATTCTTTCCCTTCTTCCTTGTTGGCTTTCCTGGGTTTCTTTTTTCGGAAGGCGTGCCTGACTCGGCCAGGGCTTCGCACAGGCAGCTGGAAGAAGCCCCCGCTCCATCCCGAGAGTCAGCTTCCCAAACTCCAGAACCCAAAATGGCCTGGATCAGGAACTCGTCTGAGACTTGGAGGAGAGGTACCCAAAGAGGCCAAAGAAGGTGATCATGACTCTAGCGCACTCCCCCACCCCTCTTCCCCCAGTGCTCCCATCGGACCTCACCACAGTGCCATGGTCCGTGCTCAGCAAGAGGAAAGTCACCTTGGGACCACAGGATCGGCTCCGGCACAGTCGCTGTGGCCAATTCATCACCGACCCTCTTCCAGTTGAGCCGTCTGGT
This sequence comes from Diceros bicornis minor, assembly GCF_020826845.1. Classification (NCBI taxonomy): domain Eukaryota; kingdom Metazoa; phylum Chordata; class Mammalia; order Perissodactyla; family Rhinocerotidae; genus Diceros; species Diceros bicornis. Next base: position 73,723 of record NW_026691303.1, read on the forward strand.
TGGGCCTGCCGGCACGTCATCTTCTGCCTTCCCCTCTGTCCACTGGGAAGTTGGTCCCGGGGGGTTCAGGGTCGGGGGTCTTTGGGGCCTGGGTTGCTCCTCGGAAAGCACTCTCTTACATATGCTCTCTGGCTCCCTGTTTTGTTCTTTCTTTACACTTTGCCTGCAGGCTTCTCAGACCCTGGGTGGGTGCTCTGCACCTTTGCTCTTGTGGCCCAAGGTAGGATCTTCCGGATCGTGATCCCTCTGGGGTTCTTCTTGCTCTGCAAAGCAGGGCTCCGGGACGTTGTCAGCCTTGGGGTCTGCAAACACCACCTCAGAAACACACACACACTCTCTCTCTCCCTCTCTCTCGCTCCCTCTCCCTCCCTCCCTCTCCCTCTCCCTCTCTCTCTCTCTCTGTCTCTCTGTCTCTCTCTCTGTCTCTCTGTCTCTCTCTCTGTCTGTCTGTCTCTCTCTCTCTCTCTCTCTCTCTCTGTCTCTCTCTCTCCACCTTTCCTTGCCGCATCCCAAATCCACACCTGTCCGACTTGGTCTTGCTGTTGCCTTCGCCGGCGTTCCCTCCGCACTCTCTTCCACGATTCTCTGCTCCCGGTCTAGGGTGCACGTGCTGTATGGCGGTGGCTCTCTGTGTCCTTGCGCTGTGTCTCCCCTGCTCTGAAACCCTTCTGCTTCCGGGCATTGCTTCTGCTCTTTGTCAGTCGTGGTCTGGCCCTGTGTGCCACCTCCGGGCTGGGGAGGAGATCAAGGCCATCCCTCTGCCAGCCGGATCCAGCCAGGTCACGTTTCTTCCGTGACAAAACACGGCCCCACATCAACACTTGAACCTTTCCCTCCAGGAGGAGGAAAATCCTTGTCAAGACAGAAGGCCGAGAAAGACTCGGCCAGTGAACGGGGCCACACTAGGCAGGCCACCTAGGGAACGGGGAAGCCAGCGGGCAGGCGCCTCCACCAGCAGGTCCCAGCCCCTCGTCTCCACTCAGGAAAGCCATGCTTTCCTGCTTCTCAGGGCACTCGTCTCGGGAGAGCTCCACCGCCGGGGGGAGGAGAAAGGCCCACGCCGGCCCCACCCTGAGTGCACCCGATGTGGGCAGGAGGGCCAGGAGCATCCTCCGGCTGGCCTGCTTTCTCAAAGGGAGGCTGGCGGACCCTGCCACCGGAGCCAAACTCCGTCAGCGGAACAACTGTGGAGGAAAGAGCCCTGGGTCCTGAAAGGCTTGTGGGAAGTGCCTTGGCCCCTGTCCGAGGAGGAGGGAGCCGGGAACCTGGTGTGCCCGACCCGGGCAGGTAGCGCCCTCCACGGCCAGGTTCTCGCCGCCAGCCATGCCAGGTACCCAACGGGGACTGGCGTGCTGGACTTGGGCGCTGGCCCTGTGGAGGGGACCCGCCCGGGAGTGGCGCTTTCAAGAGATTCTTGGAGGGCACTGGGAGATCCACGGACCCCTGCAGGGGCCGTGGCGCCAGATAACGGGCCTCCTCTGCCCACGGCAGGCGGGGAGGGGGCGACCAATCTCAGGGTCACTAGATTTCGCTGGCCGCGACCATCACTTCGAGCGGGACTCGGGGCTCTTCCTTGCCCCCGCCTCAGCGGATTTCTTGGCTCTCCCACATGTGATCTCGTTGCCACAGACCGCGGTCCGGATTTGGGACCACGGAGGTGCCTGACGGGCCCGCCTCTCACCAGCAAGTCCGCCCGCCACCGCGGTGGCCGCGGCGGCGGCGGCGGCGGCGGCGGCGGCCGAAGCGACACAGAGATTGGGGATCTCGGGGACCTGAGGAGAGGAAGGTGGGCGTGCCCTGCCCGCCTTCCTTCCCTCTGCGGTCGGGTCGGTCCTCCTCAGCGCCCCACCTCCAGGAGCCCAGCTTCATTCGGGGGAAGCCAGTCCTCCCACTGCGCATGCGCAGGCAGCCGGCGCCTCCGACCTCACAAAGACCCGTAGCGTTGCTAAGCGACGCGTCCGCCACGCTCTGAGCGGGCGGGCACGCCCCCTTGCGCGGCTCAGGCGCTGACGCAGGCACAGGCTGTGACAGGTGTTCCAGTGGGTGGGGGCGGATGTACGAGTGAATGAAGGGATGGATGGGGGCGGGTGGGTGGATGGACGGATGCACCGATGGACGGACGAATGGATGGATGGATATCCAAACGGAAGGAAGAAGGACTGGAGGAAAGAAGGAATAGAAGGAATAAGGATGGAGAGACGGATGGATGGGCGGTTGGGGCTCTCGTGAGTGGAGCTGGCCAGGTCGAGCCGCCTGACCTCCCAAGGCTGACAGGCCAGGATCAGGAGCCCAGCGGTGGTATCCCTTCCTCAGGTCGGCTTTGGGGGTGTGCCCCGGACTGTCCCCGAAGGGACACCCGCCCCCAAGATGGCACTGGTCTCCAAGGACCGTGTGCTTCCTTTTGGCTTTGCTCGCTCAGGGGGCTGAGCGCCTCCGTGCCTGGAGCTACATCCCGAGCCCGAGGAGCTGCCCGTGCAGGGGCAGGCATGGGCTTTGCCCGCTGGGCCTGGGCCTCCCTGCAGACCCCATTCCTCCTCGCGGCGACCTTGTGGCTGTGTGGCCCAGCGGGATTCTTTCCCTTCTTCCTTGTTGGCTTTCCTGGGTTTCTTTTTTCGGAAGGCGTGCCTGACTCGGCCAGGGCTTCGCACAGGCAGCTGGAAGAAGCCCCCGCTCCATCCCGAGAGTCAGCTTCCCAAACTCCAGAACCCAAAATGGCCTGGATCAGGAACTCGTCTGAGACTTGGAGGAGAGGTACCCAAAGAGGCCAAAGAAGGTGATCATGACTCTAGCGCACTCCCCCACCCCTCTTCCCCCAGTGCTCCCATCGGACCTCACCACAGTGCCATGGTCCGTGCTCAGCAAGAGGAAAGTCACCTTGGGACCACAGGATCGGCTCCGGCACAGTCGCTGTGGCCAATTCATCACCGACCCTCTTCCAGTTGAGCCGTCTGGTTGGGCCTGCCGGCACGTCATCTTCTGCCTTCCCCTCTGTCCACTGGGAAGTTGGTCCCGGGGGGTTCAGGGTCGGGGGTCTTTGGGGCCTGGGTTGCTCCTCGGAAAGCACTCTCTTACATATGCTCTCTGGCTCCCTGTTTTGTTCTTTCTTTACACTTTGCCTGCAGGCTTCTCAGACCCTGGGTGGGTGCTCTGCACCTTTGCTCTTGTGGCCCAAGGTAGGATCTTCCGGATCGTGATCCCTCTGGGGTTCTTCTTGCTCTGCAAAGCAGGGCTCCGGGACGTTGTCAGCCTTGGGGTCTGCAAACACCACCTCAGAAACACACACACACTCTCTCTCTCCCTCTCTCTCGCTCCCTCTCCCTCCCTCCCTCTCCCTCTCCCTCTCTCTCTCTCTCTGTCTCTCTGTCTCTCTCTCTGTCTCTCTGTCTCTCTCTCTGTCTGTCTGTCTCTCTCTCTCTCTCTCTCTCTCTCTGTCTCTCTCTCTCCACCTTTCCTTGCCGCATCCCAAATCCACACCTGTCCGACTTGGTCTTGCTGTTGCCTTCGCCGGCGTTCCCTCCGCACTCTCTTCCACGATTCTCTGCTCCCGGTCTAGGGTGCACGTGCTGTATGGCGGTGGCTCTCTGTGTCCTTGCGCTGTGTCTCCCCTGCTCTGAAACCCTTCTGCTTCCGGGCATTGCTTCTGCTCTTTGTCAGTCGTGGTCTGGCCCTGTGTGCCACCTCCGGGCTGGGGAGGAGATCAAGGCCATCCCTCTGCCAGCCGGATCCAGCCAGGTCACGTTTCTTCCGTGACAAAACACGGCCCCACATCAACACTTGAACCTTTCCCTCCAGGAGGAGGAAAATCCTTGTCAAGACAGAAGGCCGAGAAAGACTCGGCCAGTGAACGGGGCCACACTAGGCAGGCCACCTAGGGAACGGGGAAGCCAGCGGGCAGGCGCCTCCACCAGCAGGTCCCAGCCCCTCGTCTCCACTCAGGAAAGCCATGCTTTCCTGCTTCTCAGGGCACTCGTCTCGGGAGAGCTCCACCGCCGGGGGGAGGAGAAAGGCCCACGCCGGCCCCACCCTGAGTGCACCCGATGTGGGCAGGAGGGCCAGGAGCATCCTCCGGCTGGCCTGCTTTCTCAAAGGGAGGCTGGCGGACCCTGCCACCGGAGCCAAACTCCGTCAGCGGAACAACTGTGGAGGAAAGAGCCCTGGGTCCTGAAAGGCTTGTGGGAAGTGCCTTGGCCCCTGTCCGAGGAGGAGGGAGCCGGGAACCTGGTGTGCCCGACCCGGGCAGGTAGCGCCCTCCACGGCCAGGTTCTCGCCGCCAGCCATGCCAGGTACCCAACGGGGACTGGCGTGCTGGACTTGGGCGCTGGCCCTGTGGAGGGGACCCGCCCGGGAGTGGCGCTTTCAAGAGATTCTTGGAGGGCACTGGGAGATCCACGGACCCCTGCAGGGGCCGTGGCGCCAGATAACGGGCCTCCTCTGCCCACGGCAGGCGGGGAGGGGGCGACCAATCTCAGGGTCACTAGATTTCGCTGGCCGCGACCATCACTTCGAGCGGGACTCGGGGCTCTTCCTTGCCCCCCGCCTCAGCGGATTTCTTGGCTCTCCCACATGTGATCTCGTTGCCACAGACCGCGGTCCGGATTTGGGACCACGGAGGTGCCTGACGGGCCCGCCTCTCACCAGCAAGTCCGCCCGCCACCGCGGTGGCCGCGGCGGCGGCGGCGGCGGCGGCCGAAGCGACACAGAGATTGGGGATCTCGGGGACCTGAGGAGAGGAAGGTGGGCGTGCCCTGCCCGCCTTCCTTCCCTCTGCGGTCGGGTCGGTCCTCCTCAGCGCCCCACCTCCAGGAGCCCAGCTTCATTCGGGGGAAGCCAGTCCTCCCACTGCGCATGCGCAGGCAGCCGGCGCCTCCGACCTCACAAAGACCCGTAGCGTTGCTAAGCGACGCGTCCGCCACGCTCTGAGCGGGCGGGCACGCCCCCTTGCGCGGCTCAGGCGCTGACGCAGGCACAGGCTGTGACAGGTGTTCCAGTGGGTGGGGGCGGATGTACGAGTGAATGAAGGGATGGATGGGGGCGGGTGGGTGGATGGACGGATGCACCGATGGACGGACGAATGGATGGATGGATATCCAAACGGAAGGAAGAAGGACTGGAGGAAAGAAGGAATAGAAGGAATAAGGATGGAGAGACGGATGGATGGGCGGTTGGGGCTCTCGTGAGTGGAGCTGGCCAGGTCGAGCCGCCTGACCTCCCAAGGCTGACAGGCCAGGATCAGGAGCCCAGCGGTGGTATCCCTTCCTCAGGTCGGCTTTGGGGGTGTGCCCCGGACTGTCCCCGAAGGGACACCCGCCCCCAAGATGGCACTGGTCTCCAAGGACCGTGTGCTTCCTTTTGGCTTTGCTCGCTCAGGGGGCTGAGCGCCTCCGTGCCTGGAGCTACATCCCGAGCCCGAGGAGCTGCCCGTGCAGGGGCAGGCATGGGCTTTGCCCGCTGGGCCTGGGCCTCCCTGCAGACCCCATTCCTCCTCGCGGCGACCTTGTGGCTGTGTGGCCCAGCGGGATTCTTTCCCTTCTTCCTTGTTGGCTTTCCTGGGTTTCTTTTTTCGGAAGGCGTGCCTGACTCGGCCAGGGCTTCGCACAGGCAGCTGGAAGAAGCCCCCGCTCCATCCCGAGAGTCAGCTTCCCAAACTCCAGAACCCAAAATGGCCTGGATCAGGAACTCGTCTGAGACTTGGAGGAGAGGTACCCAAAGAGGCCAAAGAAGGTGATCATGACTCTAGCGCACTCCCCCACCCCTCTTCCCCCAGTGCTCCCATCGGACCTCACCACAGTGCCATGGTCCGTGCTCAGCAAGAGGAAAGTCACCTTGGGACCACAGGATCGGCTCCGGCACAGTCGCTGTGGCCAATTCATCACCGACCCTCTTCCAGTTGAGCCGTCTGGTTGGGCCTGCCGGCACGTCATCTTCTGCCTTCCCCTCTGTCCACTGGGAAGTTGGTCCCGGGGGGTTCAGGGTCGGGGGTCTTTGGGGCCTGGGTTGCTCCTCGGAAAGCACTCTCTTACATATGCTCTCTGGCTCCCTGTTTTGTTCTTTCTTTACACTTTGCCTGCAGGCTTCTCAGACCCTGGGTGGGTGCTCTGCACCTTTGCTCTTGTGGCCCAAGGTAGGATCTTCCGGATCGTGATCCCTCTGGGGTTCTTCTTGCTCTGCAAAGCAGGGCTCCGGGACGTTGTCAGCCTTGGGGTCTGCAAACACCACCTCAGAAACACACACACACTCTCTCTCTCCCTCTCTCTCGCTCCCTCTCCCTCCCTCCCTCTCCCTCTCCCTCTCTCTCTCTCTCTGTCTCTCTGTCTCTCTCTCTGTCTCTCTGTCTCTCTCTCTGTCTGTCTGTCTCTCTCTCTCTCTCTCTCTCTCTCTGTCTCTCTCTCTCCACCTTTCCTTGCCGCATCCCAAATCCACACCTGTCCGACTTGGTCTTGCTGTTGCCTTCGCCGGCGTTCCCTCCGCACTCTCTTCCACGATTCTCTGCTCCCGGTCTAGGGTGCACGTGCTGTATGGCGGTGGCTCTCTGTGTCCTTGCGCTGTGTCTCCCCTGCTCTGAAACCCTTCTGCTTCCGGGCATTGCTTCTGCTCTTTGTCAGTCGTGGTCTGGCCCTGTGTGCCACCTCCGGGCTGGGGAGGAGATCAAGGCCATCCCTCTGCCAGCCGGATCCAGCCAGGTCACGTTTCTTCCGTGACAAAACACGGCCCCACATCAACACTTGAACCTTTCCCTCCAGGAGGAGGAAAATCCTTGTCAAGACAGAAGGCCGAGAAAGACTCGGCCAGTGAACGGGGCCACACTAGGCAGGCCACCTAGGGAACGGGGAAGCCAGCGGGCAGGCGCCTCCACCAGCAGGTCCCAGCCCCTCGTCTCCACTCAGGAAAGCCATGCTTTCCTGCTTCTCAGGGCACTCGTCTCGGGAGAGCTCCACCGCCGGGGGGAGGAGAAAGGCCCACGCCGGCCCCACCCTGAGTGCACCCGATGTGGGCAGGAGGGCCAGGAGCATCCTCCGGCTGGCCTGCTTTCTCAAAGGGAGGCTGGCGGACCCTGCCACCGGAGCCAAACTCCGTCAGCGGAACAACTGTGGAGGAAAGAGCCCTGGGTCCTGAAAGGCTTGTGGGAAGTGCCTTGGCCCCTGTCCGAGGAGGAGGGAGCCGGGAACCTGGTGTGCCCGACCCGGGCAGGTAGCGCCCTCCACGGCCAGGTTCTCGCCGCCAGCCATGCCAGGTACCCAACGGGGACTGGCGTGCTGGACTTGGGCGCTGGCCCTGTGGAGGGGACCCGCCCGGGAGTGGCGCTTTCAAGAGATTCTTGGAGGGCACTGGGAGATCCACGGACCCCTGCAGGGGCCGTGGCGCCAGATAACGGGCCTCCTCTGCCCACGGCAGGCGGGGAGGGGGCGACCAATCTCAGGGTCACTAGATTTCGCTGGCCGCGACCATCACTTCGAGCGGGACTCGGGGCTCTTCCTTGCCCCCGCCTCAGCGGATTTCTTGGCTCTCCCACATGTGATCTCGTTGCCACAGACCGCGGTCCGGATTTGGGACCACGGAGGTGCCTGACGGGCCCGCCTCTCACCAGCAAGTCCGCCCGCCACCGCGGTGGCCGCGGCGGCGGCGGCGGCGGCGGCCGAAGCGACACAGAGATTGGGGATCTCGGGGACCTGAGGAGAGGAAGGTGGGCGTGCCCTGCCCGCCTTCCTTCCCTCTGCGGTCGGGTCGGTCCTCCTCAGCGCCCCACCTCCAGGAGCCCAGCTTCATTCGGGGGAAGCCAGTCCTCCCACTGCGCATGCGCAGGCAGCCGGCGCCTCCGACCTCACAAAGACCCGTAGCGTTGCTAAGCGACGCGTCCGCCACGCTCTGAGCGGGCGGGCACGCCCCCTTGCGCGGCTCAGGCGCTGACGCAGGCACAGGCTGTGACAGGTGTTCCAGTGGGTGGGGGCGGATGTACGAGTGAATGAAGGGATGGATGGGGGCGGGTGGGTGGAAGGACGGATGCACCGATGGACGGACGAATGGATGGATGGATATCCAAACGGAAGGAAGAAGGACTGGAGGAAAGAAGGAATAGAAGGAATAAGGATGGAGAGACGGATGGATGGGCGGTTGGGGCTCTCGTGAGTGGAGCTGGCCAGGTCGAGCCGCCTGACCTCCCAAGGCTGACAGGCCAGGATCAGGAGCCCAGCGGTGGTATCCCTTCCTCAGGTCGGCTTTGGGGGTGTGCCCCGGACTGTCCCCGAAGGGACACCCGCCCCCAAGATGGCACTGGTCTCCAAGGACCGTGTGCTTCCTTTTGGCTTTGCTCGCTCAGGGGGCTGAGCGCCTCCGTGCCTGGAGCTACATCCCGAGCCCGAGGAGCTGCCCGTGCAGGGGCAGGCATGGGCTTTGCCCGCTGGGCCTGGGCCTCCCTGCAGACCCCATTCCTCCTCGCGGCGACCTTGTGGCTGTGTGGCCCAGCGGGATTCTTTCCCTTCTTCCTTGTTGGCTTTCCTGGGTTTCTTTTTTCGGAAGGCGTGCCTGACTCGGCCAGGGCTTCGCACAGGCAGCTGGAAGAAGCCCCCGCTCCATCCCGAGAGTCAGCTTCCCAAACTCCAGAACCCAAAATGGCCTGGATCAGGAACTCGTCTGAGACTTGGAGGAGAGGTACCCAAAGAGGCCAAAGAAGGTGATCATGACTCTAGCGCACTCCCCCACCCCTCTTCCCCCAGTGCTCCCATCGGACCTCACCACAGTGCCATGGTCCGTGCTCAGCAAGAGGAAAGTCACCTTGGGACCACAGGATCGGCTCCGGCACAGTCGCTGTGGCCAATTCATCACCGACCCTCTTCCAGTTGAGCCGTCTGGTTGGGCCTGCCGGCACGTCATCTTCTGCCTTCCCCTCTGTCCACTGGGAAGTTGGTCCCGGGGGGTTCAGGGTCGGGGGTCTTTGGGGCCTGGGTTGCTCCTCGGAAAGCACTCTCTTACATATGCTCTCTGGCTCCCTGTTTTGTTCTTTCTTTACACTTTGCCTGCAGGCTTCTCAGACCCTGGGTGGGTGCTCTGCACCTTTGCTCTTGTGGCCCAAGGTAGGATCTTCCGGATCGTGATCCCTCTGGGGTTCTTCTTGCTCTGCAAAGCAGGGCTCCGGGACGTTGTCAGCCTTGGGGTCTGCAAACACCACCTCAGAAACACACACACACTCTCTCTCTCCCTCTCTCTCGCTCCCTCTCCCTCCCTCCCTCTCCCTCTCCCTCTCTCTCTCTCTCTGTCTCTCTGTCTCTCTCTCTGTCTCTCTGTCTCTCTCTCTGTCTGTCTGTCTCTCTCTCTCTCTCTCTCTCTCTCTGTCTCTCTCTCTCCACCTTTCCTTGCCGCATCCCAAATCCACACCTGTCCGACTTGGTCTTGCTGTTGCCTTCGCCGGCGTTCCCTCCGCACTCTCTTCCACGATTCTCTGCTCCCGGTCTAGGGTGCACGTGCTGTATGGCGGTGGCTCTCTGTGTCCTTGCGCTGTGTCTCCCCTGCTCTGAAACCCTTCTGCTTCCGGGCATTGCTTCTGCTCTTTGTCAGTCGTGGTCTGGCCCTGTGTGCCACCTCCGGGCTGGGGAGGAGATCAAGGCCATCCCTCTGCCAGCCGGATCCAGCCAGGTCACGTTTCTTCCGTGACAAAACACGGCCCCACATCAACACTTGAACCTTTCCCTCCAGGAGGAGGAAAATCCTTGTCAAGACAGAAGGCCGAGAAAGACTCGGCCAGTGAACGGGGCCACACTAGGCAGGCCACCTAGGGAACGGGGAAGCCAGCGGGCAGGCGCCTCCACCAGCAGGTCCCAGCCCCTCGTCTCCACTCAGGAAAGCCATGCTTTCCTGCTTCTCAGGGCACTCGTCTCGGGAGAGCTCCACCGCCGGGGGGAGGAGAAAGGCCCACGCCGGCCCCACCCTGAGTGCACCCGATGTGGGCAGGAGGGCCAGGAGCATCCTCCGGCTGGCCTGCTTTCTCAAAGGGAGGCTGGCGGACCCTGCCACCGGAGCCAAACTCCGTCAGCGGAACAACTGTGGAGGAAAGAGCCCTGGGTCCTGAAAGGCTTGTGGGAAGTGCCTTGGCCCCTGTCCGAGGAGGAGGGAGCCGGGAACCTGGTGTGCCCGACCCGGGCAGGTAGCGCCCTCCACGGCCAGGTTCTCGCCGCCAGCCATGCCAGGTACCCAACGGGGACTGGCGTGCTGGACTTGGGCGCTGGCCCTGTGGAGGGGACCCGCCCGGGAGTGGCGCTTTCAAGAGATTCTTGGAGGGCACTGGGAGATCCACGGACCCCTGCAGGGGCCGTGGCGCCAGATAACGGGCCTCCTCTGCCCACGGCAGGCGGGGAGGGGGCGACCAATCTCAGGGTCACTAGATTTCGCTGGCCGCGACCATCACTTCGAGCGGGACTCGGGGCTCTTCCTTGCCCCCGCCTCAGCGGATTTCTTGGCTCTCCCACATGTGATCTCGTTGCCACAGACCGCGGTCCGGATTTGGGACCACGGAGGTGCCTGACGGGCCCGCCTCTCACCAGCAAGTCCGCCCGCCACCGCGGTGGCCGCGGCGGCGGCGGCGGCGGCGGCGGCGGCCGAAGCGACACAGAGATTGGGGATCTCGGGGACCTGAGGAGAGGAAGGTGGGCGTGCCCTGCCCGCCTTCCTTCCCTCTGCGGTCGGGTCGGTCCTCCTCAGCGCCCCACCTCCAGGAGCCCAGCTTCATTCGGGGGAAGCCAGTCCTCCCACTGCGCATGCGCAGGCAGCCGGCGCCTCCGACCTCACAAAGACCCGTAGCGTTGCTAAGCGACGCGTCCGCCACGCTCTGAGCGGGCGGGCACGCCCCCTTGCGCGGCTCAGGCGCTGACGCAGGCACAGGCTGTGACAGGTGTTCCAGTGGGTGGGGGCGGATGTACGAGTGAATGAAGGGATGGATGGGGGCGGGTGGGTGGATGGACGGATGCACCGATGGACGGACGAATGGATGGATGGATATCCAAACGGAAGGAAGAAGGACTGGAGGAAAGAAGGAATAGAAGGAATAAGGATGGAGAGACGGATGGATGGGCGGTTGGGGCTCTCGTGAGTGGAGCTGGCCAGGTCGAGCCGCCTGACCTCCCAAGGCTGACAGGCCAGGATCAGGAGCCCAGCGGTGGTATCCCTTCCTCAGGTCGGCTTTGGGGGTGTGCCCCGGACTGTCCCCGAAGGGACACCCGCCCCCAAGATGGCACTGGTCTCCAAGGACCGTGTGCTTCCTTTTGGCTTTGCTCGCTCAGGGGGCTGAGCGCCTCCGTGCCTGGAGCTACATCCCGAGCCCGAGGAGCTGCCCGTGCAGGGGCAGGCATGGGCTTTGCCCGCTGGGCCTGGGCCTCCCTGCAGCCCCCATTCCTCCTCGCGGCGACCTTGTGGCTGTGTGGCCCAGCGGGATTCTTTCCCTTCTTCCTTGTTGGCTTTCCTGGGTTTCTTTTTTCGGAAGGCGTGCCTGACTCGGCCAGGGCTTCGCACAGGCAGCTGGAAGAAGCCCCCGCTCCATCCCGAGAGTCAGCTTCCCAAACTCCAGAACCCAAAATGGCCTGGATCAGGAACTCGTCTGAGACTTGGAGGAGAGGTACCCAAAGAGGCCAAAGAAGGTGATCATGACTCTAGCGCACTCCCCCACCCCTCTTCCCCCAGTGCTCCCATCGGACCTCACCACAGTGCCATGGTCCGTGCTCAGCAAGAGGAAAGTCACCTTGGGACCACAGGATCGGCTCCGGCACAGTCGCTGTGGCCAATTCATCACCGACCCTCTTCCAGTTGAGCCGTCTGGTTGGGCCTGCCGGCACGTCATCTTCTGCCTTCCCCTCTGTCCACTGGGAAGTTGGTCCCGGGGGGTTCAGGGTCGGGGGTCTTTGGGGCCTGGGTTGCTCCTCGGAAAGCACTCTCTTACATATGCTCTCTGGCTCCCTGTTTTGTTCTTTCTTTACACTTTGCCTGCAGGCTTCTCAGACCCTGGGTGGGTGCTCTGCACCTTTGCTCTTGTGGCCCAAGGTAGGATCTTCCGGATCGTGATCCCTCTGGGGTTCTTCTTGCTCTGCAAAGCAGGGCTCCGGGACGTTGTCAGCCTTGGGGTCTGCAAACACCACCTCAGAAACACACACACACTCTCTCTCTCCCTCTCTCTCGCTCCCTCTCCCTCCCTCCCTCTCCCTCTCCCTCTCTCTCTCTCTCTGTCTCTCTGTCTCTCTCTCTGTCTCTCTGTCTCTCTCTCTGTCTGTCTGTCTCTCTCTCTCTCTCTCTCTCTCTGTCTCTCTCTCTCCACCTTTCCTTGCCGCATCCCAAATCCACACCTGTCCGACTTGGTCTTGCTGTTGCCTTCGCCGGCGTTCCCTCCGCACTCTCTTCCACGATTCTCTGCTCCCGGTCTAGGGTGCACGTGCTGTATGGCGGTGGCTCTCTGTGTCCTTGCGCTGTGTCTCCCCTGCTCTGAAACCCTTCTGCTTCCGGGCATTGCTTCTGCTCTTTGTCAGTCGTGGTCTGGCCCTGTGTGCCACCTCCGGGCTGGGGAGGAGATCAAGGCCATCCCTCTGCCAGCCGGATCCAGCCAGGTCACGTTTCTTCCGTGACAAAACACGGCCCCACATCAACACTTGAACCTTTCCCTCCAGGAGGAGGAAAATCCTTGTCAAGACAGAAGGCCGAGAAAGACTCGGCCAGTGAACGGGGCCACACTAGGCAGGCCACCTAGGGAACGGGGAAGCCAGCGGGCAGGCGCCTCCACCAGCAGGTCCCAGCCCCTCGTCTCCACTCAGGAAAGCCATGCTTTCCTGCTTCTCAGGGCACTCGTCTCGGGAGAGCTCCACCGCCGGGGGGAGGAGAAAGGCCCACGCCGGCCCCACCCTGAGTGCACCCGATGCGGGCAGGAGGGCCAGGAGCATCCTCCGGCTGGCCTGCTTTCTCAAAGGGAGGCTGGCGGACCCTGCCACCGGAGCCAAACTCCGTCAGCGGAACAACTGTGGAGGAAAGAGCCCTGGGTCCTGAAAGGCTTGTGGGAAGTGCCTTGGCCCCTGTCCGAGGAGGAGGGAGCCGGGAACCTGGTGTGCCCGACCCGGGCAGGTAGCGCCCTCCACGGCCAGGTTCTCGCCGCCAGCCATGCCAGGTACCCAACGGGGACTGGCGTGCTGGACTTGGGCGCTGGCCCTGTGGAGGGGACCCGCCCGGGAGTGGCGCTTTCAAGAGATTCTTGGAGGGCACTGGGAGATCCACGGACCCCTGCAGGGGCCGTGGCGCCAGATAACGGGCCTCCTCTGCCCACGGCAGGCGGGGAGGGGGCGACCAATCTCAGGGTCACTAGATTTCGCTGGCCGCGACCATCACTTCGAGCGGGACTCGGGGCTCTTCCTTGCCCCCGCCTCAGCGGATTTCTTGGCTCTCCCACATGTGATCTCGTTGCCACAGACCGCGGTCCGGATTTGGGACCACGGAGGTGCCTGACGGGCCCGCCTCTCACCAGCAAGTCCGCCCGCCACCGCGGTGGCCGCGGCGGCGGCGGCGGCGGCGGCGGCGGCCGAAGCGACACAGAGATTGGGGATCTCGGGGACCTGAGGAGAGGAAGGTGGGCGTGCCCTGCCCGCCTTCCTTCCCTCTGCGGTCGGGTCGGTCCTCCTCAGCGCCCCACCTCCAGGAGCCCAGCTTCATTCGGGGGAAGCCAGTCCTCCCACTGCGCATGCGCAGGCAGCCGGCGCCTCCGACCTCACAAAGACCCGTAGCGTTGCTAAGCGACGCGTCCGCCACGCTCTGAGCGGGCGGGCACGCCCCCTTGCGCGGCTCAGGCGCTGACGCAGGCACAGGCTGTGACAGGTGTTCCAGTGGGTGGGGGCGGATGTACGAGTGAATGAAGGGATGGATGGGGGCGGGTGGGTGGATGGACGGATGCACCGATGGACGGACGAATGGATGGATGGATATCCAAACGGAAGGAAGAAGGACTGGAGGAAAGAAGGAATAGAAGGAATAAGGATGGAGAGACGGATGGATGGGCGGTTGGGGCTCTCGTGAGTGGAGCTGGCCAGGTCGAGCCGCCTGACCTCCCAAGGCTGACAGGCCAGGATCAGGAGCCCAGCGGTGGTATCCCTTCCTCAGGTCGGCTTTGGGGGTGTGCCCCGGACTGTCCCCGAAGGGACACCCGCCCCCAAGATGGCACTGGTCTCCAAGGACCGTGTGCTTCCTTTTGGCTTTGCTCGCTCAGGGGGCTGAGCGCCTCCGTGCCTGGAGCTACATCCCGAGCCCGAGGAGCTGCCCGTGCAGGGGCAGGCATGGGCTTTGCCCGCTGGGCCTGGGCCTCCCTGCAGCCCCCATTCCTCCTCGCGGCGACCTTGTGGCTGTGTGGCCCAGCGGGATTCTTTCCCTTCTTCCTTGTTGGCTTTCCTGGGTTTCTTTTTTCGGAAGGCGTGCCTGACTCGGCCAGGGCTTCGCACAGGCAGCTGGAAGAAGCCCCCGCTCCATCCCGAGAGTCAGCTTCCCAAACTCCAGAACCCAAAATGGCCTGGATCAGGAACTCGTCTGAGACTTGGAGGAGAGGTACCCAAAGAGGCCAAAGAAGGTGATCATGACTCTAGCGCACTCCCCCACCCCTCTTCCCCCAGTGCTCCCATCGGACCTCACCACAGTGCCATGGTCCGTGCTCAGCAAGAGGAAAGTCACCTTGGGACCACAGGATCGGCTCCGGCACAGTCGCTGTGGCCAATTCATCACCGACCCTCTTCCAGTTGAGCCGTCTGGTTGGGCCTGCCGGCACGTCATCTTCTGCCTTCCCCTCTGTCCACTGGGAAGTTGGTCCCGGGGGGTTCAGGGTCGGGGGTCTTTGGGGCCTGGGTTGCTCCTCGGAAAGCACTCTCTTACATATGCTCTCTGGCTCCCTGTTTTGTTCTTTCTTTACACTTTGCCTGCAGGCTTCTCAGACACTGGGTGGGTGCTCTGCACCTTTGCTCTTGTGGCCCAAGGTAGGATCTTCCGGATCGTGATCCCTCTGGGGTTCTTCTTGCTCTGCAAAGCAGGGCTCCGGGACGTTGTCAGCCTTGGGGTCTGCAAACACCACCTCAGAAACACACACACACTCTCTCTCTCCCTCTCTCTCGCTCCCTCTCCCTCCCTCCCTCTCCCTCTCCCTCTCTCTCTCTCTCTGTCTCTCTGTCTCTCTCTCTGTCTCTCTGTCTCTCTCTCTGTCTGTCTGTCTCTCTCTCTCTCTCTCTCTCTCTCTGTCTCTCTCTCTCCACCTTTCCTTGCCGCATCCCAAATCCACACCTGTCCGACTTGGTCTTGCTGTTGCCTTCGCCGGCGTTCCCTCCGCACTCTCTTCCACGATTCTCTGCTCCCGGTCTAGGGTGCACGTGCTGTATGGCGGTGGCTCTCTGTGTCCTTGCGCTGTGTCTCCCCTGCTCTGAAACCCTTCTGCTTCCGGGCATTGCTTCTGCTCTTTGTCAGTCGTGGTCTGGCCCTGTGTGCCACCTCCGGGCTGGGGAGGAGATCAAGGCCATCCCTCTGCCAGCCGGATCCAGCCAGGTCACGTTTCTTCCGTGACAAAACACGGCCCCACATCAACACTTGAACCTTTCCCTCCAGGAGGAGGAAAATCCTTGTCAAGACAGAAGGCCGAGAAAGACTCGGCCAGTGAACGGGGCCACACTAGGCAGGCCACCTAGGGAACGGGGAAGCCAGCGGGCAGGCGCCTCCACCAGCAGGTCCCAGCCCCTCGTCTCCACTCAGGAAAGCCATGCTTTCCTGCTTCTCAGGGCACTCGTCTCGGGAGAGCTCCACCGCCGGGGGGAGGAGAAAGGCCCACGCCGGCCCCACCCTGAGTGCACCCGATGCGGGCAGGAGGGCCAGGAGCATCCTCCGGCTGGCCTGCTTTCTCAAAGGGAGGCTGGCGGACCCTGCCACCGGAGCCAAACTCCGTCAGCGGAACAACTGTGGAGGAAAGAGCCCTGGGTCCTGAAAGGCTTGTGGGAAGTGCCTTGGCCCCTGTCCGAGGAGGAGGGAGCCGGGAACCTGGTGTGCCCGACCCGGGCAGGTAGCGCCCTCCACGGCCAGGTTCTCGCCGCCAGCCATGCCAGGTACCCAACGGGGACTGGCGTGCTGGACTTGGGCGCTGGCCCTGTGGAGGGGACCCGCCCGGGAGTGGCGCTTTCAAGAGATTCTTGGAGGGCACTGGGAGATCCACGGACCCCTGCAGGGGCCGTGGCGCCAGATAACGGGCCTCCTCTGCCCACGGCAGGCGGGGAGGGGGCGACCAATCTCAGGGTCACTAGATTTCGCTGGCCGCGACCATCACTTCGAGCGGGACTCGGGGCTCTTCCTTGCCCCCGCCTCAGCGGATTTCTTGGCTCTCCCACATGTGATCTCGTTGCCACAGACCGCGGTCCGGATTTGGGACCACGGAGGTGCCTGACGGGCCCGCCTCTCACCAGCAAGTCCGCCCGCCACCGCGGTGGCCGCGGCGGCGGCGGCGGCGGCGGCGGCGGCCGAAGCGACACAGAGATTGGGGATCTCGGGGACCTGAGGAGAGGAAGGTGGGCGTGCCCTGCCCGCCTTCCTTCCCTCTGCGGTCGGGTCGGTCCTCCTCAGCGCCCCACCTCCAGGAGCCCAGCTTCATTCGGGGGAAGCCAGTCCTCCCACTGCGCATGCGCAGGCAGCCGGCGCCTCCGACCTCACAAAGACCCGTAGCGTTGCTAAGCGACGCGTCCGCCACGCTCTGAGCGGGCGGGCACGCCCCCTTGCGCGGCTCAGGCGCTGACGCAGGCACAGGCTGTGACAGGTGTTCCAGTGGGTGGGGGCGGATGTACGAGTGAATGAAGGGATGGATGGGGGCGGGTGGGTGGATGGACGGATGCACCGATGGACGGACGAATGGATGGATGGATATCCAAACGGAAGGAAGAAGGACTGGAGGAAAGAAGGAATAGAAGGAATAAGGATGGAGAGACGGATGGATGGGCGGTTGGGGCTCTCGTGAGTGGAGCTGGCCAGGTCGAGCCGCCTGACCTCCCAAGGCTGACAGGCCAGGATCAGGAGCCCAGCGGTGGTATCCCTTCCTCAGGTCGGCTTTGGGGGTGTGCCCCGGACTGTCCCCGAAGGGACACCCGCCCCCAAGATGGCACTGGTCTCCAAGGACCGTGTGCTTCCTTTTGGCTTTGCTCGCTCAGGGGGCTGAGCGCCTCCGTGCCTGGAGCTACATCCCGAGCCCGAGGAGCTGCCCGTGCAGGGGCAGGCATGGGCTTTGCCCGCTGGGCCTGGGCCTCCCTGCAGCCCCCATTCCTCCTCGCGGCGACCTTGTGGCTGTGTGGCCCAGCGGGATTCTTTCCCTTCTTCCTTGTTGGCTTTCCTGGGTTTCTTTTTTCGGAAGGCGTGCCTGACTCGGCCAGGGCTTCGCACAGGCAGCTGGAAGAAGCCCCCGCTCCATCCCGAGAGTCAGCTTCCCAAACTCCAGAACCCAAAATGGCCTGGATCAGGAACTCGTCTGAGACTTGGAGGAGAGGTACCCAAAGAGGCCAAAGAAGGTGATCATGACTCTAGCGCACTCCCCCACCCCTCTTCCCCCAGTGCTCCCATCGGACCTCACCACAGTGCCATGGTCCGTGCTCAGCAAGAGGAAAGTCACCTTGGGACCACAGGATCGGCTCCGGCACAGTCGCTGTGGCCAATTCATCACCGACCCTCTTCCAGTTGAGCCGTCTGGTTGGGCCTGCCGGCACGTCATCTTCTGCCTTCCCCTCTGTCCACTGGGAAGTTGGTCCCGGGGGGTTCAGGGTCGGGGGTCTTTGGGGCCTGGGTTGCTCCTCGGAAAGCACTCTCTTACATATGCTCTCTGGCTCCCTGTTTTGTTCTTTCTTTACACTTTGCCTGCAGGCTTCTCAGACCCTGGGTGGGTGCTCTGCACCTTTGCTCTTGTGGCCCAAGGTAGGATCTTCCGGATCGTGATCCCTCTGGGGTTCTTCTTGCTCTGCAAAGCAGGGCTCCGGGACGTTGTCAGCCTTGGGGTCTGCAAACACCACCTCAGAAACACACACACACTCTCTCTCTCCCTCTCTCTCGCTCCCTCTCCCTCCCTCCCTCTCCCTCTCCCTCTCTCTCTCTCTCTGTCTCTCTGTCTCTCTCTCTGTCTCTCTGTCTCTCTCTCTGTCTGTCTGTCTCTCTCTCTCTCTCTCTCTCTCTCTGTCTCTCTCTCTCCACCTTTCCTTGCCGCATCCCAAATCCACACCTGTCCGACTTGGTCTTGCTGTTGCCTTCGCCGGCGTTCCCTCCGCACTCTCTTCCACGATTCTCTGCTCCCGGTCTAGGGTGCACGTGCTGTATGGCGGTGGCTCTCTGTGTCCTTGCGCTGTGTCTCCCCTGCTCTGAAACCCTTCTGCTTCCGGGCATTGCTTCTGCTCTTTGTCAGTCGTGGTCTGGCCCTGTGTGCCACCTCCGGGCTGGGGAGGAGATCAAGGCCATCCCTCTGCCAGCCGGATCCAGCCAGGTCACGTTTCTTCCGTGACAAAACACGGCCCCACATCAACACTTGAACCTTTCCCTCCAGGAGGAGGAAAATCCTTGTCAAGACAGAAGGCCGAGAAAGACTCGGCCAGTGAACGGGGCCACACTAGGCAGGCCACCTAGGGAACGGGGAAGCCAGCGGGCAGGCGCCTCCACCAGCAGGTCCCAGCCCCTCGTCTCCACTCAGGAAAGCCATGCTTTCCTGCTTCTCAGGGCACTCGTCTCGGGAGAGCTCCACCGCCGGGGGGAGGAGAAAGGCCCACGCCGGCCCCACCCTGAGTGCACCCGATGCGGGCAGGAGGGCCAGGAGCATCCTCCGGCTGGCCTGCTTTCTCAAAGGGAGGCTGGCGGACCCTGCCACCGGAGCCAAACTCCGTCAGCGGAACAACTGTGGAGGAAAGAGCCCTGGGTCCTGAAAGGCTTGTGGGAAGTGCCTTGGCCCCTGTCCGAGGAGGAGGGAGCCGGGAACCTGGTGTGCCCGACCCGGGCAGGTAGCGCCCTCCACGGCCAGGTTCTCGCCGCCAGCCATGCCAGGTACCCAACGGGGACTGGCGTGCTGGACTTGGGCGCTGGCCCTGTGGAGGGGACCCGCCCGGGAGTGGCGCTTTCAAGAGATTCTTGGAGGGCACTGGGAGATCCACGGACCCCTGCAGGGGCCGTGGCGCCAGATAACGGGCCTCCTCTGCCCACGGCAGGCGGGGAGGGGGCGACCAATCTCAGGGTCACTAGATTTCGCTGGCCGCGACCATCACTTCGAGCGGGACTCGGGGCTCTTCCTTGCCCCCGCCTCAGCGGATTTCTTGGCTCTCCCACATGTGATCTCGTTGCCACAGACCGCGGTCCGGATTTGGGACCACGGAGGTGCCTGACGGGCCCGCCTCTCACCAGCAAGTACGCCCGCCACCGCGGTGGCCGCGGCGGCGGCGGCGGCGGCGGCGGCGGCGGCGGCGGCGGCGGCGGCGGCGGCGGCAGCGGCGGCCGAAGCGACACAGAGATTGGGGATCTCGGGGACCTGAGGAGAGGAAGGTGGGCGTGCCCTGCCCGCCTTCCTTCCCTCTGCGGTCGGGTCGGTCCTCCTCAGCGCCCCACCTCCAGGAGCCCAGCTTCATTCGGGGGAAGCCAGTCCTCCCACTGCGCATGCGCAGGCAGCCGGCGCCTCCGACCTCACAAAGACCCGTAGCGTTGCTAAGCGACGCGTCCGCCACGCTCTGAGCGGGCGGGCACGCCCCCTTGCGCGGCTCAGGCGCTGACGCAGGCACAGGCTGTGACAGGTGTTCCAGTGGGTGGGGGCGGATGTACGAGTGAATGAAGGGATGGATGGGGGCGGGTGGGTGGATGGACGGATGCACCGATGGACGGACGAATGGATGGATGGATATCCAAACGGAAGGAAGAAGGACTGGAGGAAAGAAGGAATAGAAGGAATAAGGATGGAGAGACGGATGGATGGGCGGTTGGGGCTCTCGTGAGTGGAGCTGGCCAGGTCGAGCCGCCTGACCTCCCAAGGCTGACAGGCCAGGATCAGGAGCCCAGCGGTGGTATCCCTTCCTCAGGTCGGCTTTGGGGGTGTGCCCCGGACTGTCCCCGAAGGGACACCCGCCCCCAAGATGGCACTGGTCTCCAAGGACCGTGTGCTTCCTTTTGGCTTTGCTCGCTCAGGGGGCTGAGCGCCTCCGTGCCTGGAGCTACATCCCGAGCCCGAGGAGCTGCCCGTGCAGGGGCAGGCATGGGCTTTGCCCGCTGGGCCTGGGCCTCCCTGCAGCCCCCATTCCTCCTCGCGGCGACCTTGTGGCTGTGTGGCCCAGCGGGATTCTTTCCCTTCTTCCTTGTTGGCTTTCCTGGGTTTCTTTTTTCGGAAGGCGTGCCTGACTCGGCCAGGGCTTCGCACAGGCAGCTGGAAGAAGCCCCCGCTCCATCCCGAGAGTCAGCTTCCCAAACTCCAGAACCCAAAATGGCCTGGATCAGGAACTCGTCTGAGACTTGGAGGAGAGGTACCCAAAGAGGCCAAAGAAGGTGATCATGACTCTAGCGCACTCCCCCACCCCTCTTCCCCCAGTGCTCCCATCGGACCTCACCACAGTGCCATGGTCCGTGCTCAGCAAGAGGAAAGTCACCTTGGGACCACAGGATCGGCTCCGGCACAGTCGCTGTGGCCAATTCATCACCGACCCTCTTCCAGTTGAGCCGTCTGGTTGGGCCTGCCGGCACGTCATCTTCTGCCTTCCCCTCTGTCCACTGGGAAGTTGGTCCCGGGGGGTTCAGGGTCGGGGGTCTTTGGGGCCTGGGTTGCTCCTCGGAAAGCACTCTCTTACATATGCTCTCTGGCTCCCTGTTTTGTTCTTTCTTTACACTTTGCCTGCAGGCTTCTCAGACCCTGGGTGGGTGCTCTGCACCTTTGCTCTTGTGGCCCAAGGTAGGATCTTCCGGATCGTGATCCCTCTGGGGTTCTTCTTGCTCTGCAAAGCAGGGCTCCGGGACGTTGTCAGCCTTGGGGTCTGCAAACACCACCTCAGAAACACACACACACTCTCTCTCTCCCTCTCTCTCGCTCCCTCTCCCTCCCTCCCTCTCCCTCTCCCTCTCTCTCTCTCTCTGTCTCTCTGTCTCTCTCTCTGTCTCTCTGTCTCTCTCTCTGTCTGTCTGTCTCTCTCTCTCTCTCTCTCTCTCTCTGTCTCTCTCTCTCCACCTTTCCTTGCCGCATCCCAAATCCACACCTGTCCGACTTGGTCTTGCTGTTGCCTTCGCCGGCGTTCCCTCCGCACTCTCTTCCACGATTCTCTGCTCCCGGTCTAGGGTGCACGTGCTGTATGGCGGTGGCTCTCTGTGTCCTTGCGCTGTGTCTCCCCTGCTCTGAAACCCTTCTGCTTCCGGGCATTGCTTCTGCTCTTTGTCAGTCGTGGTCTGGCCCTGTGTGCCACCTCCGGGCTGGGGAGGAGATCAAGGCCATCCCTCTGCCAGCCGGATCCAGCCAGGTCACGTTTCTTCCGTGACAAAACACGGCCCCACATCAACACTTGAACCTTTCCCTCCAGGAGGAGGAAAATCCTTGTCAAGACAGAAGGCCGAGAAAGACTCGGCCAGTGAACGGGGCCACACTAGGCAGGCCACCTAGGGAACGGGGAAGCCAGCGGGCAGGCGCCTCCACCAGCAGGTCCCAGCCCCTCGTCTCCACTCAGGAAAGCCATGCTTTCCTGCTTCTCAGGGCACTCGTCTCGGGAGAGCTCCACCGCCGGGGGGAGGAGAAAGGCCCACGCCGGCCCCACCCTGAGTGCACCCGATGTGGGCAGGAGGGCCAGGAGCATCCTCCGGCTGGCCTGCTTTCTCAAAGGGAGGCTGGCGGACCCTGCCACCGGAGCCAAACTCCGTCAGCGGAACAACTGTGGAGGAAAGAGCCCTGGGTCCTGAAAGGCTTGTGGGAAGTGCCTTGGCCCCTGTCCGAGGAGGAGGGAGCCGGGAACCTGGTGTGCCCGACCCGGGCAGGTAGCGCCCTCCACGGCCAGGTTCTCGCCGCCAGCCATGCCAGGTACCCAACGGGGACTGGCGTGCTGGACTTGGGCGCTGGCCCTGTGGAGGGGACCCGCCCGGGAGTGGCGCTTTCAAGAGATTCTTGGAGGGCACTGGGAGATCCACGGACCCCTGCAGGGGCCGTGGCGCCAGATAACGGGCCTCCTCTGCCCACGGCAGGCGGGGAGGGGGCGACCAATCTCAGGGTCACTAGATTTCGCTGGCCGCGACCATCACTTCGAGCGGGACTCGGGGCTCTTCCTTGCCCCCGCCTCAGCGGATTTCTTGGCTCTCCCACATGTGATCTCGTTGCCACAGACCGCGGTCCGGATTTGGGACCACGGAGGTGCCTGACGGGCCCGCCTCTCACCAGCAAGTCCGCCCGCCACCGCGGTGGCCGCGGCGGCGGCGGCGGCGGCGGCGGCGGCCGAAGCGACACAGAGATTGGGGATCTCGGGGACCTGAGGAGAGGAAGGTGGGCGTGCCCTGCCCGCCTTCCTTCCCTCTGCGGTCGGGTCGGTCCTCCTCAGCGCCCCACCTCCAGGAGCCCAGCTTCATTCGGGGGAAGCCAGTCCTCCCACTGCGCATGCGCAGGCAGCCGGCGCCTCCGACCTCACAAAGACCCGTAGCGTTGCTAAGCGACGCGTCCGCCACGCTCTGAGCGGGCGGGCACGCCCCCTTGCGCGGCTCAGGCGCTGACGCAGGCACAGGCTGTGACAGGTGTTCCAGTGGGTGGGGGCGGATGTACGAGTGAATGAAGGGATGGATGGGGGCGGGTGGGTGGATGGACGGATGCACCGATGGACGGACGAATGGATGGATGGATATCCAAACGGAAGGAAGAAGGACTGGAGGAAAGAAGGAATAGAAGGAATAAGGATGGAGAGACGGATGGATGGGCGGTTGGGGCTCTCGTGAGTGGAGCTGGCCAGGTCGAGCCGCCTGACCTCCCAAGGCTGACAGGCCAGGATCAGGAGCCCAGCGGTGGTATCCCTTCCTCAGGTCGGCTTTGGGGGTGTGCCCCGGACTGTCCCCGAAGGGACACCCGCCCCCAAGATGGCACTGGTCTCCAAGGACCGTGTGCTTCCTTTTGGCTTTGCTCGCTCAGGGGGCTGAGCGCCTCCGTGCCTGGAGCTACATCCCGAGCCCGAGGAGCTGCCCGTGCAGGGGCAGGCATGGGCTTTGCCCGCTGGGCCTGGGCCTCCCTGCAGCCCCCATTCCTCCTCGCGGCGACCTTGTGGCTGTGTGGCCCAGCGGGATTCTTTCCCTTCTTCCTTGTTGGCTTTCCTGGGTTTCTTTTTTCGGAAGGCGTGCCTGACTCGGCCAGGGCTTCGCACAGGCAGCTGGAAGAAGCCCCCGCTCCATCCCGAGAGTCAGCTTCCCAAACTCCAGAACCCAAAATGGCCTGGATCAGGAACTCGTCTGAGACTTGGAGGAGAGGTACCCAAAGAGGCCAAAGAAGGTGATCATGACTCTAGCGCACTCCCCCACCCCTCTTCCCCCAGTGCTCCCATCGGACCTCACCACAGTGCCATGGTCCGTGCTCAGCAAGAGGAAAGTCACCTTGGGACCACAGGATCGGCTCCGGCACAGTCGCTGTGGCCAATTCATCACCGACCCTCTTCCAGTTGAGCCGTCTGGTTGGGCCTGCCGGCACGTCATCTTCTGCCTTCCCCTCTGTCCACTGGGAAGTTGGTCCCGGGGGGTTCAGGGTCGGGGGTCTTTGGGGCCTGGGTTGCTCCTCGGAAAGCACTCTCTTACATATGCTCTCTGGCTCCCTGTTTTGTTCTTTCTTTACACTTTGCCTGCAGGCTTCTCAGACCCTGGGTGGGTGCTCTGCACCTTTGCTCTTGTGGCCCAAGGTAGGATCTTCCGGATCGTGATCCCTCTGGGGTTCTTCTTGCTCTGCAAAGCAGGGCTCTGGGACGTTGTCAGCCTTGGGGTCTGCAAACACCACCTCAGAAACACACACACACTCTCTCTCTCCCTCTCTCTCGCTCCCTCTCCCTCCCTCCCTCTCCCTCTCCCTCTCTCTCTCTCTCTGTCTCTCTGTCTCTCTCTCTGTCTCTCTGTCTCTCTCTCTGTCTGTCTGTCTCTCTCTCTCTCTCTCTCTCTCTCTCTGTCTCTCTCTCTCCACCTTTCCTTGCCGCATCCCAAATCCACACCTGTCCGACTTGGTCTTGCTGTTGCCTTCGCCGGCGTTCCCTCCGCACTCTCTTCCACGATTCTCTGCTCCCGGTCTAGGGTGCACGTGCTGTATGGCGGTGGCTCTCTGTGTCCTTGCGCTGTGTCTCCCCTGCTCTGAAACCCTTCTGCTTCCGGGCATTGCTTCTGCTCTTTGTCAGTCGTGGTCTGGCCCTGTGTGCCACCTCCGGGCTGGGGAGGAGATCAAGGCCATCCCTCTGCCAGCCAGATCCAGCCAGGTCACGTTTCTTCCGTGACAAAACACGGCCCCACATCAACACTTGAACCTTTCCCTCCAGGAGGAGGAAAATCCTTGTCAAGACAGAAGGCCGAGAAAGACTCGGCCAGTGAACGGGGCCACACTAGGCAGGCCACCTAGGGAACGGGGAAGCCAGCGGGCAGGCGCCTCCACCAGCAGGTCCCAGCCCCTCGTCTCCACTCAGGAAAGCCATGCTTTCCTGCTTCTCAGGGCACTCGTCTCGGGAGAGCTCCACCGCCGGGGGGAGGAGAAAGGCCCACGCCGGCCCCACCCTGAGTGCACCCGATGCGGGCAGGAGGGCCAGGAGCATCCTCCGGCTGGCCTGCTTTCTCAAAGGGAGGCTGGCGGACCCTGCCACCGGAGCCAAACTCCGTCAGCGGAACAACTGTGGAGGAAAGAGCCCTGGGTCCTGAAAGGCTTGTGGGAAGTGCCTTGGCCCCTGTCCGAGGAGGAGGGAGCCGGGAACCTGGTGTGCCCGACCCGGGCAGGTAGCGCCCTCCACGGCCAGGTTCTCGCCGCCAGCCATGCCAGGTACCCAACGGGGACTGGCGTGCTGGACTTGGGCGCTGGCCCTGTGGAGGGGACCCGCCCGGGGAGTGGCGCTTTCAAGAGATTCTTGGAGGGCACTGGGAGATCCACGGACCCCTGCAGGGGCCGTGGCGCCCGATAACGGGCCTCCTCTGCCCACGGCAGGCGGGGAGGGGGCGACCAATCTCAGGGTCACTAGATTTCGCTGGCCGCGACCATCACTTCGAGCGGGACTCGGGGCTCTTCCTTGCCCCCGCCTCAGCGGATTTCTTGGCTCTCCCACATGTGATCTCGTTGCCACAGACCGCGGTCCGGATTTGGGACCACGGAGGTGCCTGACGGGCCCGCCTCTCACCAGCAAGTCCGCCCGCCACCGCGGTGGCCGCGGCGGCGGCGGCGGCGGCGGCGGCGGCCGAAGCGACACAGAGATTGGGGATCTCGGGGACCTGAGGAGAGGAAGGTGGGCGTGCCCTGCCCGCCTTCCTTCCCTCTGCGGTCGGGTCGGTCCTCCTCAGCGCCCCACCTCCAGGAGCCCAGCTTCATTCGGGGGAAGCCAGTCCTCCCACTGCGCATGCGCAGGCAGCCGGCGCCTCCGACCTCACAAAGACCCGTAGCGTTGCTAAGCGACGCGTCCGCCACGCTCTGAGCGGGCGGGCACGCCCCCTTGCGCGGCTCAGGCGCTGACGCAGGCACAGGCTGTGACAGGTGTTCCAGTGGGTGGGGGCGGATGTACGAGTGAATGAAGGGATGGATGGGGGCGGGTGGGTGGATGGACGGATGCACCGATGGACGGACGAATGGATGGATGGATATCCAAACGGAAGGAAGAAGGACTGGAGGAAAGAAGGAATAGAAGGAATAAGGATGGAGAGACGGATGGATGGGCGGTTGGGGCTCTCGTGAGTGGAGCTGGCCAGGTCGAGCCGCCTGACCTCCCAAGGCTGACAGGCCAGGATCAGGAGCCCAGCGGTGGTATCCCTTCCTCAGGTCGGCTTTGGGGGTGTGCCCCGGACTGTCCCCGAAGGGACACCCGCCCCCAAGATGGCACTGGTCTCCAAGGACCGTGTGCTTCCTTTTGGCTTTGCTCGCTCAGGGGGCTGAGCGCCTCCGTGCCTGGAGCTACATCCCGAGCCCGAGGAGCTGCCCGTGCAGGGGCAGGCATGGGCTTTGCCCGCTGGGCCTGGGCCTCCCTGCAGCCCCCATTCCTCCTCGCGGCGACCTTGTGGCTGTGTGGCCCAGCGGGATTCTTTCCCTTCTTCCTTGTTGGCTTTCCTGGGTTTCTTTTTTCGGAAGGCGTGCCTGACTCGGCCAGGGCTTCGCACAGGCAGCTGGAAGAAGCCCCCGCTCCATCCCGAGAGTCAGCTTCCCAAACTCCAGAACCCAAAATGGCCTGGATCAGGAACTCGTCTGAGACTTGGAGGAGAGGTACCCAAAGAGGCCAAAGAAGGTGATCATGACTCTAGCGCACTCCCCCACCCCTCTTCCCCCAGTGCTCCCATCGGACCTCACCACAGTGCCATGGTCCGTGCTCAGCAAGAGGAAAGTCACCTTGGGACCACAGGATCGGCTCCGGCACAGTCGCTGTGGCCAATTCATCACCGACCCTCTTCCAGTTGAGCCGTCTGGTTGGGCCTGCCAGCACGTCATCTTCTGCCTTCCCCTCTGTCCACTGGGAAGTTGGTCCCGGGGGGTTCAGGGTCGGGGGTCTTTGGGGCCTGGGTTGCTCCTCGGAAAGCACTCTCTTACATATGCTCTCTGGCTCCCTGTTTTGTTCTTTCTTTACACTTTGCCTGCAGGCTTCTCAGACCCTGGGTGGGTGCTCTGCACCTTTGCTCTTGTGGCCCAAGGTAGGATCTTCCGGATCGTGATCCCTCTGGGGTTCTTCTTGCTCTGCAAAGCAGGGCTCCGGGACGTTGTCAGCCTTGGGGTCTGCAAACACCACCTCAGAAACACACACACACTCTCTCTCTCCCTCTCTCTCGCTCCCTCTCCCTCCCTCCCTCTCCCTCTCCCTCTCTCTCTCTCTCTGTCTCTCTGTCTCTCTCTCTGTCTCTCTGTCTCTCTCTCTGTCTCTCTGTCTCTCTCTCTGTCTGTCTGTCTCTCTCTCTCTCTCTCTCTCTCTCTGTCTCTCTCTCTCCACCTTTCCTTGCCGCATCCCAAATCCACACCTGTCCGACTTGGTCTTGCTGTTGCCTTCGCCGGCGTTCCCTCCGCACTCTCTTCCACGATTCTCTGCTCCCGGTCTAGGGTGCACGTGCTGTATGGCGGTGGCTCTCTGTGTCCTTGCGCTGTGTCTCCCCTGCTCTGAAACCCTTCTGCTTCCGGGCATTGCTTCTGCTCTTTGTCAGTCGTGGTCTGGCCCTGTGTGCCACCTCCGGGCTGGGGAGGAGATCAAGGCCATCCCTCTGCCAGCCAGATCCAGCCAGGTCACGTTTCTTCCGTGACAAAACACGGCCCCACATCAACACTTGAACCTTTCCCTCCAGGAGGAGGAAAATCCTTGTCAAGACAGAAGGCCGAGAAAGACTCGGCCAGTGAACGGGGCCACACTAGGCAGGCCACCAAGGGAACGGGGAAGCCAGCGGGCAGGCGCCTCCACCAGCAGGTCCCAGCCCCTCGTCTCCACTCAGGAAAGCCATGCTTTCCTGCTTCTCAGGGCACTCGTCTCGGGAGAGCTCCACCGCCGGGGGGAGGAGAAAGGCCCACGCCGGCCCCACCCTGAGTGCACCCGATGTGGGCAGGAGGGCCAGGAGCATCCTCCGGCTGGCCTGCTTTCTCAAAGGGAGGCTGGCGGACCCTGCCACCGGAGCCAAACTCCGTCAGCGGAACAACTGTGGAGGAAAGAGCCCTGGGTCCTGAAAGGCTTGTGGGAAGTGCCTTGGCCCCTGTCCGAGGAGGAGGGAGCCGGGAACCTGGTGTGCCCGACCCGGGCAGGTAGCGCCCTCCACGGCCAGGTTCTCGCCGCCAGCCATGCCAGGTACCCAACGGGGACTGGCGTGCTGGACTTGGGCGCTGGCCCTGTGGAGGGGACCCGCCCGGGAGTGGCGCTTTCAAGAGATTCTTGGAGGGCACTGGGAGATCCACGGACCCCTGCAGGGGCCGTGGCGCCAGATAACGGGCCTCCTCTGCCCACGGCAGGCGGGGAGGGGGCGACCAATCTCAGGGTCACTAGATTTCGCTGGCCGCGACCATCACTTCGAGCGGGACTCGGGGCTCTTCCTTGCCCCCGCCTCAGCGGATTTCTTGGCTCTCCCACATGTGATCTCGTTGCCACAGACCGCGGTCCGGATTTGGGACCACGGAGGTGCCTGACGGGCCCGCCTCTCACCAGCAAGTCCGCCCGCCACCGCGGTGGCCGCGGCGGCGGCGGCGGCGGCGGCGGCGGCCGAAGCGACACAGAGATTGGGGATCTCGGGGACCTGAGGAGAGGAAGGTGGGCGTGCCCTGCCCGCCTTCCTTCCCTCTGCGGTCGGGTCGGTCCTCCTCAGCGCCCCACCTCCAGGAGCCCAGCTTCATTCGGGGGAAGCCAGTCCTCCCACTGCGCATGCGCAGGCAGCCGGCGCCTCCGACCTCACAAAGACCCGTAGCGTTGCTAAGCGACGCGTCCGCCACGCTCTGAGCGGGCGGGCACGCCCCCTTGCGCGGCTCAGGCGCTGACGCAGGCACAGGCTGTGACAGGTGTTCCAGTGGGTGGGGGCGGATGTACGAGTGAATGAAGGGATGGATGGGGGCGGGTGGGTGGATGGACGGATGCACCGATGGACGGACGAATGGATGGATGGATATCCAAACGGAAGGAAGAAGGACTGGAGGAAAGAAGGAATAGAAGGAATAAGGATGGAGAGACGGATGGATGGGCGGTTGGGGCTCTCGTGAGTGGAGCTGGCCAGGTCGAGCCGCCTGACCTCCCAAGGCTGACAGGCCAGGATCAGGAGCCCAGCGGTGGTATCCCTTCCTCAGGTCGGCTTTGGGGGTGTGCCCCGGACTGTCCCCGAAGGGACACCCGCCCCCAAGATGGCACTGGTCTCCAAGGACCGTGTGCTTCCTTTTGGCTTTGCTCGCTCAGGGGGCTGAGCGCCTCCGTGCCTGGAGCTACATCCCGAGCCCGAGGAGCTGCCCGTGCAGGGGCAGGCATGGGCTTTGCCCGCTGGGCCTGGGCCTCCCTGCAGCCCCCATTCCTCCTCGCGGCGACCTTGTGGCTGTGTGGCCCAGCGGGATTCTTTCCCTTCTTCCTTGTTGGCTTTCCTGGGTTTCTTTTTTCGGAAGGCGTGCCTGACTCGGCCAGGGCTTCGCACAGGCAGCTGGAAGAAGCCCCCGCTCCATCCCGAGAGTCAGCTTCCCAAACTCCAGAACCCAAAATGGCCTGGATCAGGAACTCGTCTGAGACTTGGAGGAGAGGTACCCAAAGAGGCCAAAGAAGGTGATCATGACTCTAGCGCACTCCCCCACCCCTCTTCCCCCAGTGCTCCCATCGGACCTCACCACAGTGCCATGGTCCGTGCTCAGCAAGAGGAAAGTCACCTTGGGACCACAGGATCGGCTCCGGCACAGTCGCTGTGGCCAATTCATCACCGACCCTCTTCCAGTTGAGCCGTCTGGTTGGGCCTGCCGGCACGTCATCTTCTGCCTTCCCCTCTGTCCACTGGGAAGTTGGTCCCGGGGGGTTCAGGGTCGGGGGTCTTTGGGGCCTGGGTTGCTCCTCGGAAAGCACTCTCTTACATATGCTCTCTGGCTCCCTGTTTTGTTCTTTCTTTACACTTTGCCTGCAGGCTTCTCAGACCCTGGGTGGGTGCTCTGCACCTTTGCTCTTGTGGCCCAAGGTAGGATCTTCCGGATCGTGATCCCTCTGGGGTTCTTCTTGCTCTGCAAAGCAGGGCTCTGGGACGTTGTCAGCCTTGGGGTCTGCAAACACCACCTCAGAAACACACACACACTCTCTCTCTCCCTCTCTCTCGCTCCCTCTCCCTCCCTCCCTCTCCCTCTCCCTCTCTCTCTCTCTCTGTCTCTCTGTCTCTCTCTCTGTCTCTCTGTCTCTCTCTCTGTCTGTCTGTCTCTCTCTCTCTCTCTCTCTCTCTCTCTGTCTCTCTCTCTCCACCTTTCCTTGCCGCATCCCAAATCCACACCTGTCCGACTTGGTCTTGCTGTTGCCTTCGCCGGCGTTCCCTCCGCACTCTCTTCCACGATTCTCTGCTCCCGGTCTAGGGTGCACGTGCTGTATGGCGGTGGCTCTCTGTGTCCTTGCGCTGTGTCTCCCCTGCTCTGAAACCCTTCTGCTTCCGGGCATTGCTTCTGCTCTTTGTCAGTCGTGGTCTGGCCCTGTGTGCCACCTCCGGGCTGGGGAGGAGATCAAGGCCATCCCTCTGCCAGCCAGATCCAGCCAGGTCACGTTTCTTCCGTGACAAAACACGGCCCCACATCAACACTTGAACCTTTCCCTCCAGGAGGAGGAAAATCCTTGTCAAGACAGAAGGCCGAGAAAGACTCGGCCAGTGAACGGGGCCACACTAGGCAGGCCACCTAGGGAACGGGGAAGCCAGCGGGCAGGCGCCTCCACCAGCAGGTCCCAGCCCCTCGTCTCCACTCAGGAAAGCCATGCTTTCCTGCTTCTCAGGGCACTCGTCTCGGGAGAGCTCCACCGCCGGGGGGAGGAGAAAGGCCCACGCCGGCCCCACCCTGAGTGCACCCGATGCGGGCAGGAGGGCCAGGAGCATCCTCCGGCTGGCCTGCTTTCTCAAAGGGAGGCTGGCGGACCCTGCCACC
Source organism: Diceros bicornis minor (assembly GCF_020826845.1). Classification (NCBI taxonomy): domain Eukaryota; kingdom Metazoa; phylum Chordata; class Mammalia; order Perissodactyla; family Rhinocerotidae; genus Diceros; species Diceros bicornis. The sequence continues at coordinate 104,459 of NW_026691303.1, forward strand.
GGAGCCAAACTCCGTCAGCGGAACAACTGTGGAGGAAAGAGCCCTGGGTCCTGAAAGGCTTGTGGGAAGTGCCTTGGCCCCTGTCCGAGGAGGAGGGAGCCGGGAACCTGGTGTGCCCGACCCGGGCAGGTAGCGCCCTCCACGGCCAGGTTCTCGCCGCCAGCCATGCCAGGTACCCAACGGGGACTGGCGTGCTGGACTTGGGCGCTGGCCCTGTGGAGGGGACCCGCCCGGGAGTGGCGCTTTCAAGAGATTCTTGGAGGGCACTGGGAGATCCACGGACCCCTGCAGGGGCCGTGGCGCCAGATAACGGGCCTCCTCTGCCCACGGCAGGCGGGGAGGGGGCGACCAATCTCAGGGTCACTAGATTTCGCTGGCCGCGACCATCACTTCGAGCGGGACTCGGGGCTCTTCCTTGCCCCCGCCTCAGCGGATTTCTTGGCTCTCCCACATGTGATCTCGTTGCCACAGACCGCGGTCCGGATTTGGGACCACGGAGGTGCCTGACGGGCCCGCCTCTCACCAGCAAGTCCGCCCGCCACCGCGGTGGCCGCGGCGGCGGCGGCGGCGGCGGCGGCGGCCGAAGCGACACAGAGATTGGGGATCTCGGGGACCTGAGGAGAGGAAGGTGGGCGTGCCCTGCCCGCCTTCCTTCCCTCTGCGGTCGGGTCGGTCCTCCTCAGCGCCCCACCTCCAGGAGCCCAGCTTCATTCGGGGGAAGCCAGTCCTCCCACTGCGCATGCGCAGGCAGCCGGCGCCTCCGACCTCACAAAGACCCGTAGCGTTGCTAAGCGACGCGTCCGCCACGCTCTGAGCGGGCGGGCACGCCCCCTTGCGCGGCTCAGGCGCTGACGCAGGCACAGGCTGTGACAGGTGTTCCAGTGGGTGGGGGCGGATGTACGAGTGAATGAAGGGATGGATGGGGGCGGGTGGGTGGATGGACGGATGCACCGATGGACGGACGAATGGATGGATGGATATCCAAACGGAAGGAAGAAGGACTGGAGGAAAGAAGGAATAGAAGGAATAAGGATGGAGAGACGGATGGATGGGCGGTTGGGGCTCTCGTGAGTGGAGCTGGCCAGGTCGAGCCGCCTGACCTCCCAAGGCTGACAGGCCAGGATCAGGAGCCCAGCGGTGGTATCCCTTCCTCAGGTCGGCTTTGGGGGTGTGCCCCGGACTGTCCCCGAAGGGACACCCGCCCCCAAGATGGCACTGGTCTCCAAGGACCGTGTGCTTCCTTTTGGCTTTGCTCGCTCAGGGGGCTGAGCGCCTCCGTGCCTGGAGCTACATCCCGAGCCCGAGGAGCTGCCCGTGCAGGGGCAGGCATGGGCTTTGCCCGCTGGGCCTGGGCCTCCCTGCAGCCCCCATTCCTCCTCGCGGCGACCTTGTGGCTGTGTGGCCCAGCGGGATTCTTTCCCTTCTTCCTTGTTGGCTTTCCTGGGTTTCTTTTTTCGGAAGGCGTGCCTGACTCGGCCAGGGCTTCGCACAGGCAGCTGGAAGAAGCCCCCGCTCCATCCCGAGAGTCAGCTTCCCAAACTCCAGAACCCAAAATGGCCTGGATCAGGAACTCGTCTGAGACTTGGAGGAGAGGTACCCAAAGAGGCCAAAGAAGGTGATCATGACTCTAGCGCACTCCCCCACCCCTCTTCCCCCAGTGCTCCCATCGGACCTCACCACAGTGCCATGGTCCGTGCTCAGCAAGAGGAAAGTCACCTTGGGACCACAGGATCGGCTCCGGCACAGTCGCTGTGGCCAATTCATCACCGACCCTCTTCCAGTTGAGCCGTCTGGTTGGGCCTGCCGGCACGTCATCTTCTGCCTTCCCCTCTGTCCACTGGGAAGTTGGTCCCGGGGGGTTCAGGGTCGGGGGTCTTTGGGGCCTGGGTTGCTCCTCGGAAAGCACTCTCTTACATATGCTCTCTGGCTCCCTGTTTTGTTCTTTCTTTACACTTTGCCTGCAGGCTTCTCAGACCCTGGGTGGGTGCTCTGCACCTTTGCTCTTGTGGCCCAAGGTAGGATCTTCCGGATCGTGATCCCTCTGGGGTTCTTCTTGCTCTGCAAAGCAGGGCTCCGGGACGTTGTCAGCCTTGGGGTCTGCAAACACCACCTCAGAAACACACACACACTCTCTCTCTCCCTCTCTCTCGCTCCCTCTCCCTCCCTCCCTCTCCCTCTCCCTCTCCCTCTCTGTCTCTCTCTCTGTCTCTCTGTCTCTCTCTCTGTCTGTCTGTCTCTCTCTCTCTCTCTCTCTCTCTGTCTCTCTCTCTCCACCTTTCCTTGCCGCATCCCAAATCCACACCTGTCCGACTTGGTCTTGCTGTTGCCTTCGCCGGCGTTCCCTCCGCACTCTCTTCCACGATTCTCTGCTCCCGGTCTAGGGTGCACGTGCTGTATGGCGGTGGCTCTCTGTGTCCTTGCGCTGTGTCTCCCCTGCTCTGAAACCCTTCTGCTTCCGGGCATTGCTTCTGCTCTTTGTCAGTCGTGGTCTGGCCCTGTGTGCCACCTCCGGGCTGGGGAGGAGATCAAGGCCATCCCTCTGCCAGCCGGATCCAGCCAGGTCACGTTTCTTCCGTGACAAAACACGGCCCCACATCAACACTTGAACCTTTCCCTCCAGGAGGAGGAAAATCCTTGTCAAGACAGAAGGCCGAGAAAGACTCGGCCAGTGAACGGGGCCACACTAGGCAGGCCACCTAGGGAACGGGGAAGCCAGCGGGCAGGCGCCTCCACCAGCAGGTCCCAGCCCCTCGTCTCCACTCAGGAAAGCCATGCTTTCCTGCTTCTCAGGGCACTCGTCTCGGGAGAGCTCCACCGCCGGGGGGAGGAGAAAGGCCCACGCCGGCCCCACCCTGAGTGCACCCGATGCGGGCAGGAGGGCCAGGAGCATCCTCCGGCTGGCCTGCTTTCTCAAAGGGAGGCTGGCGGACCCTGCCACCGGAGCCAAACTCCGTCAGCGGAACAACTGTGGAGGAAAGAGCCCTGGGTCCTGAAAGGCTTGTGGGAAGTGCCTTGGCCCCTGTCCGAGGAGGAGGGAGCCGGGAACCTGGTGTGCCCGACCCGGGCAGGTAGCGCCCTCCACGGCCAGGTTCTCGCCGCCAGCCATGCCAGGTACCCAACGGGGACTGGCGTGCTGGACTTGGGCGCTGGCCCTGTGGAGGGGACCCGCCCGGGAGTGGCGCTTTCAAGAGATTCTTGGAGGGCACTGGGAGATCCACGGACCCCTGCAGGGGCCGTGGCGCCAGATAACGGGCCTCCTCTGCCCACGGCAGGCGGGGAGGGGGCGACCAATCTCAGGGTCACTAGATTTCGCTGGCCGCGACCATCACTTCGAGCGGGACTCGGGGCTCTTCCTTGCCCCCGCCTCAGCGGATTTCTTGGCTCTCCCACATGTGATCTCGTTGCCACAGACCGCGGTCCGGATTTGGGACCACGGAGGTGCCTGACGGGCCCGCCTCTCACCAGCAAGTCCGCCCGCCACCGCGGTGGCCGCGGCGGCGGCGGCGGCGGCGGCGGCGGCCGAAGCGACACAGAGATTGGGGATCTCGGGGACCTGAGGAGAGGAAGGTGGGCGTGCCCTGCCCGCCTTCCTTCCCTCTGCGGTCGGGTCGGTCCTCCTCAGCGCCCCACCTCCAGGAGCCCAGCTTCATTCGGGGGAAGCCAGTCCTCCCACTGCGCATGCGCAGGCAGCCGGCGCCTCCGACCTCACAAAGACCCGTAGCGTTGCTAAGCGACGCGTCCGCCACGCTCTGAGCGGGCGGGCACGCCCCCTTGCGCGGCTCAGGCGCTGACGCAGGCACAGGCTGTGACAGGTGTTCCAGTGGGTGGGGGCGGATGTACGAGTGAATGAAGGGATGGATGGGGGCGGGTGGGTGGATGGACGGATGCACCGATGGACGGACGAATGGATGGATGGATATCCAAACGGAAGGAAGAAGGACTGGAGGAAAGAAGGAATAGAAGGAATAAGGATGGAGAGACGGATGGATGGGCGGTTGGGGCTCTCGTGAGTGGAGCTGGCCAGGTCGAGCCGCCTGACCTCCCAAGGCTGACAGGCCAGGATCAGGAGCCCAGCGGTGGTATCCCTTCCTCAGGTCGGCTTTGGGGGTGTGCCCCGGACTGTCCCCGAAGGGACACCCGCCCCCAAGATGGCACTGGTCTCCAAGGACCGTGTGCTTCCTTTTGGCTTTGCTCGCTCAGGGGGCTGAGCGCCTCCGTGCCTGGAGCTACATCCCGAGCCCGAGGAGCTGCCCGTGCAGGGGCAGGCATGGGCTTTGCCCGCTGGGCCTGGGCCTCCCTGCAGCCCCCATTCCTCCTCGCGGCGACCTTGTGGCTGTGTGGCCCAGCGGGATTCTTTCCCTTCTTCCTTGTTGGCTTTCCTGGGTTTCTTTTTTCAGAAGGCGTGCCTGACTCGGCCAGGGCTTCGCACAGGCAGCTGGAAGAAGCCCCCGCTCCATCCCGAGAGTCAGCTTCCCAAACTCCAGAACCCAAAATGGCCTGGATCAGGAACTCGTCTGAGACTTGGAGGAGAGGTACCCAAAGAGGCCAAAGAAGGTGATCATGACTCTAGCGCACTCCCCCACCCCTCTTCCCCCAGTGCTCCCATCGGACCTCACCACAGTGCCATGGTCCGTGCTCAGCAAGAGGAAAGTCACCTTGGGACCACAGGATCGGCTCCGGCACAGTCGCTGTGGCCAATTCATCACCGACCCTCTTCCAGTTGAGCCGTCTGGTTGGGCCTGCCGGCACGTCATCTTCTGCCTTCCCCTCTGTCCACTGGGAAGTTGGTCCCGGGGGGTTCAGGGTCGGGGGTCTTTGGGGCCTGGGTTGCTCCTCGGAAAGCACTCTCTTACATATGCTCTCTGGCTCCCTGTTTTGTTCTTTCTTTACACTTTGCCTGCAGGCTTCTCAGACCCTGGGTGGGTGCTCTGCACCTTTGCTCTTGTGGCCCAAGGTAGGATCTTCCGGATCGTGATCCCTCTGGGGTTCTTCTTGCTCTGCAAAGCAGGGCTCCGGGACGTTGTCAGCCTTGGGGTCTGCAAACACCACCTCAGAAACACACACACACTCTCTCTCTCCCTCTCTCTCGCTCCCTCTCCCTCCCTCCCTCTCCCTCTCCCTCTCCCTCTCTGTCTCTCTCTCTGTCTCTCTGTCTCTCTCTCTGTCTGTCTGTCTCTCTCTCTCTCTCTCTCTCTCTGTCTCTCTCTCTCCACCTTTCCTTGCCGCATCCCAAATCCACACCTGTCCGACTTGGTCTTGCTGTTGCCTTCGCCGGCGTTCCCTCCGCACTCTCTTCCACGATTCTCTGCTCCCGGTCTAGGGTGCACGTGCTGTATGGCGGTGGCTCTCTGTGTCCTTGCGCTGTGTCTCCCCTGCTCTGAAACCCTTCTGCTTCCGGGCATTGCTTCTGCTCTTTGTCAGTCGTGGTCTGGCCCTGTGTGCCACCTCCGGGCTGGGGAGGAGATCAAGGCCATCCCTCTGCCAGCCGGATCCAGCCAGGTCACGTTTCTTCCGTGACAAAACACGGCCCCACATCAACACTTGAACCTTTCCCTCCAGGAGGAGGAAAATCCTTGTCAAGACAGAAGGCCGAGAAAGACTCGGCCAGTGAACGGGGCCACACTAGGCAGGCCACCTAGGGAACGGGGAAGCCAGCGGGCAGGCGCCTCCACCAGCAGGTCCCAGCCCCTCGTCTCCACTCAGGAAAGCCATGCTTTCCTGCTTCTCAGGGCACTCGTCTCGGGAGAGCTCCACCGCCGGGGGGAGGAGAAAGGCCCACGCCGGCCCCACCCTGAGTGCACCCGATGCGGGCAGGAGGGCCAGGAGCATCCTCCGGCTGGCCTGCTTTCTCAAAGGGAGGCTGGCGGACCCTGCCACCGGAGCCAAACTCCGTCAGCGGAACAACTGTGGAGGAAAGAGCCCTGGGTCCTGAAAGGCTTGTGGGAAGTGCCTTGGCCCCTGTCCGAGGAGGAGGGAGCCGGGAACCTGGTGTGCCCGACCCGGGCAGGTAGCGCCCTCCACGGCCAGGTTCTCGCCGCCAGCCATGCCAGGTACCCAACGGGGACTGGCGTGCTGGACTTGGGCGCTGGCCCTGTGGAGGGGACCCGCCCGGGAGTGGCGCTTTCAAGAGATTCTTGGAGGGCACTGGGAGATCCACGGACCCCTGCAGGGGCCGTGGCGCCAGATAACGGGCCTCCTCTGCCCACGGCAGGCGGGGAGGGGGCGACCAATCTCAGGGTCACTAGATTTCGCTGGCCGCGACCATCACTTCGAGCGGGACTCGGGGCTCTTCCTTGCCCCCGCCTCAGCGGATTTCTTGGCTCTCCCACATGTGATCTCGTTGCCACAGACCGCGGTCCGGATTTGGGACCACGGAGGTGCCTGACGGGCCCGCCTCTCACCAGCAAGTCCGCCCGCCACCGCGGTGGCCGCGGCGGCGGCGGCGGCGGCGGCGGCGGCCGAAGCGACACAGAGATTGGGGATCTCGGGGACCTGAGGAGAGGAAGGTGGGCGTGCCCTGCCCGCCTTCCTTCCCTCTGCGGTCGGGTCGGTCCTCCTCAGCGCCCCACCTCCAGGAGCCCAGCTTCATTCGGGGGAAGCCAGTCCTCCCACTGCGCATGCGCAGGCAGCCGGCGCCTCCGACCTCACAAAGACCCGTAGCGTTGCTAAGCGACGCGTCCGCCACGCTCTGAGCGGGCGGGCACGCCCCCTTGCGCGGCTCAGGCGCTGACGCAGGCACAGGCTGTGACAGGTGTTCCAGTGGGTGGGGGCGGATGTACGAGTGAATGAAGGGATGGATGGGGGCGGGTGGGTGGATGGACGGATGCACCGATGGACGGACGAATGGATGGATGGATATCCAAACGGAAGGAAGAAGGACTGGAGGAAAGAAGGAATAGAAGGAATAAGGATGGAGAGACGGATGGATGGGCGGTTGGGGCTCTCGTGAGTGGAGCTGGCCAGGTCGAGCCGCCTGACCTCCCAAGGCTGACAGGCCAGGATCAGGAGCCCAGCGGTGGTATCCCTTCCTCAGGTCGGCTTTGGGGGTGTGCCCCGGACTGTCCCCGAAGGGACACCCGCCCCCAAGATGGCACTGGTCTCCAAGGACCGTGTGCTTCCTTTTGGCTTTGCTCGCTCAGGGGGCTGAGCGCCTCCGTGCCTGGAGCTACATCCCGAGCCCGAGGAGCTGCCCGTGCAGGGGCAGGCATGGGCTTTGCCCGCTGGGCCTGGGCCTCCCTGCAGCCCCCATTCCTCCTCGCGGCGACCTTGTGGCTGTGTGGCCCAGCGGGATTCTTTCCCTTCTTCCTTGTTGGCTTTCCTGGGTTTCTTTTTTCGGAAGGCGTGCCTGACTCGGCCAGGGCTTCGCACAGGCAGCTGGAAGAAGCCCCCGCTCCATCCCGAGAGTCAGCTTCCCAAACTCCAGAACCCAAAATGGCCTGGATCAGGAACTCGTCTGAGACTTGGAGGAGAGGTACCCAAAGAGGCCAAAGAAGGTGATCATGACTCTAGCGCACTCCCCCACCCCTCTTCCCCCAGTGCTCCCATCGGACCTCACCACAGTGCCATGGTCCGTGCTCAGCAAGAGGAAAGTCACCTTGGGACCACAGGATCGGCTCCGGCACAGTCGCTGTGGCCAATTCATCACCGACCCTCTTCCAGTTGAGCCGTCTGGTTGGGCCTGCCGGCACGTCATCTTCTGCCTTCCCCTCTGTCCACTGGGAAGTTGGTCCCGGGGGGTTCAGGGTCGGGGGTCTTTGGGGCCTGGGTTGCTCCTCGGAAAGCACTCTCTTACATATGCTCTCTGGCTCCCTGTTTTGTTCTTTCTTTACACTTTGCCTGCAGGCTTCTCAGACCCTGGGTGGGTGCTCTGCACCTTTGCTCTTGTGGCCCAAGGTAGGATCTTCCGGATCGTGATCCCTCTGGGGTTCTTCTTGCTCTGCAAAGCAGGGCTCCGGGACGTTGTCAGCCTTGGGGTCTGCAAACACCACCTCAGAAACACACACACACTCTCTCTCTCCCTCTCTCTCGCTCCCTCTCCCTCCCTCCCTCTCCCTCTCCCTCTCTCTCTCTCTCTGTCTCTCTGTCTCTCTCTCTGTCTCTCTGTCTCTCTCTCTGTCTGTCTGTCTCTCTCTCTCTCTCTCTCTGTCTCTCTCTCTCCACCTTTCCTTGCCGCATCCCAAATCCACACCTGTCCGACTTGGTCTTGCTGTTGCCTTCGCCGGCGTTCCCTCCGCACTCTCTTCCACGATTCTCTGCTCCCGGTCTAGGGTGCACGTGCTGTATGGCGGTGGCTCTCTGTGTCCTTGCGCTGTGTCTCCCCTGCTCTGAAACCCTTCTGCTTCCGGGCATTGCTTCTGCTCTTTGTCAGTCGTGGTCTGGCCCTGTGTGCCACCTCCGGGCTGGGGAGGAGATCAAGGCCATCCCTCTGCCAGCCGGATCCAGCCAGGTCACGTTTCTTCCGTGACAAAACACGGCCCCACATCAACACTTGAACCTTTCCCTCCAGGAGGAGGAAAATCCTTGTCAAGACAGAAGGCCGAGAAAGACTCGGCCAGTGAACGGGGCCACACTAGGCAGGCCACCTAGGGAACGGGGAAGCCAGCGGGCAGGCGCCTCCACCAGCAGGTCCCAGCCCCTCGTCTCCACTCAGGAAAGCCATGCTTTCCTGCTTCTCAGGGCACTCGTCTCGGGAGAGCTCCACCGCCGGGGGGAGGAGAAAGGCCCACGCCGGCCCCACCCTGAGTGCACCCGATGCGGGCAGGAGGGCCAGGAGCATCCTCCGGCTGGCCTGCTTTCTCAAAGGGAGGCTGGCGGACCCTGCCACCGGAGCCAAACTCCGTCAGCGGAACAACTGTGGAGGAAAGAGCCCTGGGTCCTGAAAGGCTTGTGGGAAGTGCCTTGGCCCCTGTCCGAGGAGGAGGGAGCCGGGAACCTGGTGTGCCCGACCCGGGCAGGTAGCGCCCTCCACGGCCAGGTTCTCGCCGCCAGCCATGCCAGGTACCCAACGGGGACTGGCGTGCTGGACTTGGGCGCTGGCCCTGTGGAGGGGACCCGCCCGGGAGTGGCGCTTTCAAGAGATTCTTGGAGGGCACTGGGAGATCCACGGACCCCTGCAGGGGCCGTGGCGCCAGATAACGGGCCTCCTTTGCCCACGGCAGGCGGGGAGGGGGCGACCAATCTCAGGGTCACTAGATTTCGCTGGCCGCGACCATCACTTCGAGCGGGACTCGGGGCTCTTCCTTGCCCCCGCCTCAGCGGATTTCTTGGCTCTCCCACATGTGATCTCGTTGCCACAGACCGCGGTCCGGATTTGGGACCACGGAGGTGCCTGACGGGCCCGCCTCTCACCAGCAAGTCCGCCCGCCACCGCGGTGGCCGCGGCGGCGGCGGCGGCGGCGGCGGCGGCGGCGGCGGCGCGGCGGCAGCGGCGGCCGAAGCGACACAGAGATTGGGGATCTCGGGGACCTGAGGAGAGGAAGGTGGGCGTGCCCTGCCCGCCTTCCTTCCCTCTGCGGTCGGGTCGGTCCTCCTCAGCGCCCCACCTCCAGGAGCCCAGCTTCATTCGGGGGAAGCCAGTCCTCCCACTGCGCATGCGCAGGCAGCCGGCGCCTCCGACCTCACAAAGACCCGTAGCGTTGCTAAGCGACGCGTCCGCCACGCTCTGAGCGGGCGGGCACGCCCCCTTGCGCGGCTCAGGCGCTGACGCAGGCACAGGCTGTGACAGGTGTTCCAGTGGGTGGGGGCGGATGTACGAGTGAATGAAGGGATGGATGGGGGCGGGTGGGTGGATGGACGGATGCACCGATGGACGGACGAATGGATGGATGGATATCCAAACGGAAGGAAGAAGGACTGGAGGAAAGAAGGAATAGAAGGAATAAGGATGGAGAGACGGATGGATGGGCGGTTGGGGCTCTCGTGAGTGGAGCTGGCCAGGTCGAGCCGCCTGACCTCCCAAGGCTGACAGGCCAGGATCAGGAGCCCAGCGGTGGTATCCCTTCCTCAGGTCGGCTTTGGGGGTGTGCCCCGGACTGTCCCCGAAGGGACACCCGCCCCCAAGATGGCACTGGTCTCCAAGGACCGTGTGCTTCCTTTTGGCTTTGCTCGCTCAGGGGGCTGAGCGCCTCCGTGCCTGGAGCTACATCCCGAGCCCGAGGAGCTGCCCGTGCAGGGGCAGGCATGGGCTTTGCCCGCTGGGCCTGGGCCTCCCTGCAGCCCCCATTCCTCCTCGCGGCGACCTTGTGGCTGTGTGGCCCAGCGGGATTCTTTCCCTTCTTCCTTGTTGGCTTTCCTGGGTTTCTTTTTTCGGAAGGCGTGCCTGACTCGGCCAGGGCTTCGCACAGGCAGCTGGAAGAAGCCCCCGCTCCATCCCGAGAGTCAGCTTCCCAAACTCCAGAACCCAAAATGGCCTGGATCAGGAACTCGTCTGAGACTTGGAGGAGAGGTACCCAAAGAGGCCAAAGAAGGTGATCATGACTCTAGCGCACTCCCCCACCCCTCTTCCCCCAGTGCTCCCATCGGACCTCACCACAGTGCCATGGTCCGTGCTCAGCAAGAGGAAAGTCACCTTGGGACCACAGGATCGGCTCCGGCACAGTCGCTGTGGCCAATTCATCACCGACCCTCTTCCAGTTGAGCCGTCTGGTTGGGCCTGCCGGCACGTCATCTTCTGCCTTCCCCTCTGTCCACTGGGAAGTTGGTCCCGGGGGGTTCAGGGTCGGGGGTCTTTGGGGCCTGGGTTGCTCCTCGGAAAGCACTCTCTTACATATGCTCTCTGGCTCCCTGTTTTGTTCTTTCTTTACACTTTGCCTGCAGGCTTCTCAGACCCTGGGTGGGTGCTCTGCACCTTTGCTCTTGTGGCCCAAGGTAGGATCTTCCGGATCGTGATCCCTCTGGGGTTCTTCTTGCTCTGCAAAGCAGGGCTCCGGGACGTTGTCAGCCTTGGGGTCTGCAAACACCACCTCAGAAACACACACACACTCTCTCTCTCCCTCTCTCTCGCTCCCTCTCCCTCCCTCCCTCTCCCTCTCCCTCTCTCTCTCTCTCTGTCTCTCTGTCTCTCTCTCTGTCTCTCTGTCTCTCTCTCTGTCTGTCTGTCTCTCTCTCTCTCTCTCTCTCTCTCTGTCTCTCTCTCTCCACCTTTCCTTGCCGCATCCCAAATCCACACCTGTCCGACTTGGTCTTGCTGTTGCCTTCGCCGGCGTTCCCTCCGCACTCTCTTCCACGATTCTCTGCTCCCGGTCTAGGGTGCACGTGCTGTATGGCGGTGGCTCTCTGTGTCCTTGCGCTGTGTCTCCCCTGCTCTGAAACCCTTCTGCTTCCGGGCATTGCTTCTGCTCTTTGTCAGTCGTGGTCTGGCCCTGTGTGCCACCTCCGGGCTGGGGAGGAGATCAAGGCCATCCCTCTGCCAGCCGGATCCAGCCAGGTCACGTTTCTTCCGTGACAAAACACGGCCCCACATCAACACTTGAACCTTTCCCTCCAGGAGGAGGAAAATCCTTGTCAAGACAGAAGGCCGAGAAAGACTCGGCCAGTGAACGGGGCCACACTAGGCAGGCCACCTAGGGAACGGGGAAGCCAGCGGGCAGGCGCCTCCACCAGCAGGTCCCAGCCCCTCGTCTCCACTCAGGAAAGCCATGCTTTCCTGCTTCTCAGGGCACTCGTCTCGGGAGAGCTCCACCGCCGGGGGGAGGAGAAAGGCCCACGCCGGCCCCACCCTGAGTGCACCCGATGCGGGCAGGAGGGCCAGGAGCATCCTCCGGCTGGCCTGCTTTCTCAAAGGGAGGCTGGCGGACCCTGCCACCGGAGCCAAACTCCGTCAGCGGAACAACTGTGGAGGAAAGAGCCCTGGGTCCTGAAAGGCTTGTGGGAAGTGCCTTGGCCCCTGTCCGAGGAGGAGGGAGCCGGGAACCTGGTGTGCCCGACCCGGGCAGGTAGCGCCCTCCACGGCCAGGTTCTCGCCGCCAGCCATGCCAGGTACCCAACGGGGACTGGCGTGCTGGACTTGGGCGCTGGCCCTGTGGAGGGGACCCGCCCGGGAGTGGCGCTTTCAAGAGATTCTTGGAGGGCACTGGGAGATCCACGGACCCCTGCAGGGGCCGTGGCGCCAGATAACGGGCCTCCTCTGCCCACGGCAGGCGGGGAGGGGGCGACCAATCTCAGGGTCACTAGATTTCGCTGGCCGCGACCATCACTTCGAGCGGGACTCGGGGCTCTTCCTTGCCCCCGCCTCAGCGGATTTCTTGGCTCTCCCACATGTGATCTCGTTGCCACAGACCGCGGTCCGGATTTGGGACCACGGAGGTGCCTGACGGGCCCGCCTCTCACCAGCAAGTCCGCCCGCCACCGCGGTGGCCGCGGCGGCGGCGGCGGCGGCGGCGGCGGCGGCGGCAGCGGCGGCCGAAGCGACACAGAGATTGGGGATCTCGGGGACCTGAGGAGAGGAAGGTGGGCGTGCCCTGCCCGCCTTCCTTCCCTCTGCGGTCGGGTCGGTCCTCCTCAGCGCCCCACCTCCAGGAGCCCAGCTTCATTCGGGGGAAGCCAGTCCTCCCACTGCGCATGCGCAGGCAGCCGGCGCCTCCGACCTCACAAAGACCCGTAGCGTTGCTAAGCGACGCGTCCGCCACGCTCTGAGCGGGCGGGCACGCCCCCTTGCGCGGCTCAGGCGCTGACGCAGGCACAGGCTGTGACAGGTGTTCCAGTGGGTGGGGGCGGATGTACGAGTGAATGAAGGGATGGATGGGGGCGGGTGGGTGGATGGACGGATGCACCGATGGACGGACGAATGGATGGATGGATATCCAAACGGAAGGAAGAAGGACTGGAGGAAAGAAGGAATAGAAGGAATAAGGATGGAGAGACGGATGGATGGGCGGTTGGGGCTCTCGTGAGTGGAGCTGGCCAGGTCGAGCCGCCTGACCTCCCAAGGCTGACAGGCCAGGATCAGGAGCCCAGCGGTGGTATCCCTTCCTCAGGTCGGCTTTGGGGGTGTGCCCCGGACTGTCCCCGAAGGGACACCCGCCCCCAAGATGGCACTGGTCTCCAAGGACCGTGTGCTTCCTTTTGGCTTTGCTCGCTCAGGGGGCTGAGCGCCTCCGTGCCTGGAGCTACATCCCGAGCCCGAGGAGCTGCCCGTGCAGGGGCAGGCATGGGCTTTGCCCGCTGGGCCTGGGCCTCCCTGCAGCCCCCATTCCTCCTCGCGGCGACCTTGTGGCTGTGTGGCCCAGCGGGATTCTTTCCCTTCTTCCTTGTTGGCTTTCCTGGGTTTCTTTTTTCGGAAGGCGTGCCTGACTCGGCCAGGGCTTCGCACAGGCAGCTGGAAGAAGCCCCCGCTCCATCCCGAGAGTCAGCTTCCCAAACTCCAGAACCCAAAATGGCCTGGATCAGGAACTCGTCTGAGACTTGGAGGAGAGGTACCCAAAGAGGCCAAAGAAGGTGATCATGACTCTAGCGCACTCCCCCACCCCTCTTCCCCCAGTGCTCCCATCGGACCTCACCACAGTGCCATGGTCCGTGCTCAGCAAGAGGAAAGTCACCTTGGGACCACAGGATCGGCTCCGGCACAGTCGCTGTGGCCAATTCATCACCGACCCTCTTCCAGTTGAGCCGTCTGGTTGGGCCTGCCGGCACGTCATCTTCTGCCTTCCCCTCTGTCCACTGGGAAGTTGGTCCCGGGGGGTTCAGGGTCGGGGGTCTTTGGGGCCTGGGTTGCTCCTCGGAAAGCACTCTCTTACATATGCTCTCTGGCTCCCTGTTTTGTTCTTTCTTTACACTTTGCCTGCAGGCTTCTCAGACCCTGGGTGGGTGCTCTGCACCTTTGCTCTTGTGGCCCAAGGTAGGATCTTCCGGATCGTGATCCCTCTGGGGTTCTTCTTGCTCTGCAAAGCAGGGCTCTGGGACGTTGTCAGCCTTGGTGTCTGCAAACACCACCTCAGAAACACACACACACTCTCTCTCTCCCTCTCTCTCGCTCCCTCTCCCTCCCTCCCTCTCCCTCTCCCTCTCTCTCTCTCTCTGTCTCTCTGTCTCTCTCTCTGTCTCTCTGTCTCTCTCTCTGTCTGTCTGTCTCTCTCTCTCTCTCTCTCTCTCTCTGTCTCTCTCTCTCCACCTTTCCTTGCCGCATCCCAAATCCACACCTGTCCGACTTGGTCTTGCTGTTGCCTTCGCCGGCGTTCCCTCCGCACTCTCTTCCACGATTCTCTGCTCCCGGTCTAGGGTGCACGTGCTGTATGGCGGTGGCTCTCTGTGTCCTTGCGCTGTGTCTCCCCTGCTCTGAAACCCTTCTGCTTCCGGGCATTGCTTCTGCTCTTTGTCAGTCGTGGTCTGGCCCTGTGTGCCACCTCCGGGCTGGGGAGGAGATCAAGGCCATCCCTCTGCCAGCCGGATCCAGCCAGGTCACGTTTCTTCCGTGACAAAACACGGCCCCACATCAACACTTGAACCTTTCCCTCCAGGAGGAGGAAAATCCTTGTCAAGACAGAAGGCCGAGAAAGACTCGGCCAGTGAACGGGGCCACACTAGGCAGGCCACCTAGGGAACGGGGAAGCCAGCGGGCAGGCGCCTCCACCAGCAGGTCCCAGCCCCTCGTCTCCACTCAGGAAAGCCATGCTTTCCTGCTTCTCAGGGCACTCGTCTCGGGAGAGCTCCACCGCCGGGGGGAGGAGAAAGGCCCACGCCGGCCCCACCCTGAGTGCACCCGATGCGGGCAGGAGGGCCAGGAGCATCCTCCGGCTGGCCTGCTTTCTCAAAGGGAGGCTGGCGGACCCTGCCACCGGAGCCAAACTCCGTCAGCGGAACAACTGTGGAGGAAAGAGCCCTGGGTCCTGAAAGGCTTGTGGGAAGTGCCTTGGCCCCTGTCCGAGGAGGAGGGAGCCGGGAACCTGGTGTGCCCGACCCGGGCAGGTAGCGCCCTCCACGGCCAGGTTCTCGCCGCCAGCCATGCCAGGTACCCAACGGGGACTGGCGTGCTGGACTTGGGCGCTGGCCCTGTGGAGGGGACCCGCCCGGGAGTGGCGCTTTCAAGAGATTCTTGGAGGGCACTGGGAGATCCACGGACCCCTGCAGGGGCCGTGGCGCCAGATAACGGGCCTCCTCTGCCCACGGCAGGCGGGGAGGGGGCGACCAATCTCAGGGTCACTAGATTTCGCTGGCCGCGACCATCACTTCGAGCGGGACTCGGGGCTCTTCCTTGCCCCCGCCTCAGCGGATTTCTTGGCTCTCCCACATGTGATCTCGTTGCCACAGACCGCGGTCCGGATTTGGGACCACGGAGGTGCCTGACGGGCCCGCCTCTCACCAGCAAGTCCGCCCGCCACCGCGGTGGCCGCGGCGGCGGCGGCGGCGGCGGCGGCGGCCGAAGCGACACAGAGATTGGGGATCTCGGGGACCTGAGGAGAGGAAGGTGGGCGTGCCCTGCCCGCCTTCCTTCCCTCTGCGGTCGGGTCGGTCCTCCTCAGCGCCCCACCTCCAGGAGCCCAGCTTCATTCGGGGGAAGCCAGTCCTCCCACTGCGCATGCGCAGGCAGCCGGCGCCTCCGACCTCACAAAGACCCGTAGCGTTGCTAAGCGACGCGTCCGCCACGCTCTGAGCGGGCGGGCACGCCCCCTTGCGCGGCTCAGGCGCTGACGCAGGCACAGGCTGTGACAGGTGTTCCAGTGGGTGGGGGCGGATGTACGAGTGAATGAAGGGATGGATGGGGGCGGGTGGGTGGATGGACGGATGCACCGATGGACGGACGAATGGATGGATGGATATCCAAACGGAAGGAAGAAGGACTGGAGGAAAGAAGGAATAGAAGGAATAAGGATGGAGAGACGGATGGATGGGCGGTTGGGGCTCTCGTGAGTGGAGCTGGCCAGGTCGAGCCGCCTGACCTCCCAAGGCTGACAGGCCAGGATCAGGAGCCCAGCGGTGGTATCCCTTCCTCAGGTCGGCTTTGGGGGTGTGCCCCGGACTGTCCCCGAAGGGACACCCGCCCCCAAGATGGCACTGGTCTCCAAGGACCGTGTGCTTCCTTTTGGCTTTGCTCGCTCAGGGGGCTGAGCGCCTCCGTGCCTGGAGCTACATCCCGAGCCCGAGGAGCTGCCCGTGCAGGGGCAGGCATGGGCTTTGCCCGCTGGGCCTGGGCCTCCCTGCAGCCCCCATTCCTCCTCGCGGCGACCTTGTGGCTGTGTGGCCCAGCGGGATTCTTTCCCTTCTTCCTTGTTGGCTTTCCTGGGTTTCTTTTTTCGGAAGGCGTGCCTGACTCGGCCAGGGCTTCGCACAGGCAGCTGGAAGAAGCCCCCGCTCCATCCCGAGAGTCAGCTTCCCAAACTCCAGAACCCAAAATGGCCTGGATCAGGAACTCGTCTGAGACTTGGAGGAGAGGTACCCAAAGAGGCCAAAGAAGGTGATCATGACTCTAGCGCACTCCCCCACCCCTCTTCCCCCAGTGCTCCCATCGGACCTCACCACAGTGCCATGGTCCGTGCTCAGCAAGAGGAAAGTCACCTTGGGACCACAGGATCGGCTCCGGCACAGTCGCTGTGGCCAATTCATCACCGACCCTCTTCCAGTTGAGCCGTCTGGTTGGGCCTGCCGGCACGTCATCTTCTGCCTTCCCCTCTGTCCACTGGGAAGTTGGTCCCGGGGGGTTCAGGGTCGGGGGTCTTTGGGGCCTGGGTTGCTCCTCGGAAAGCACTCTCTTACATATGCTCTCTGGCTCCCTGTTTTGTTCTTTCTTTACACTTTGCCTGCAGGCTTCTCAGACCCTGGGTGGGTGCTCTGCACCTTTGCTCTTGTGGCCCAAGGTAGGATCTTCCGGATCGTGATCCCTCTGGGGTTCTTCTTGCTCTGCAAAGCAGGGCTCCGGGACGTTGTCAGCCTTGGGGTCTGCAAACACCACCTCAGAAACACACACACACTCTCTCTCTCCCTCTCTCTCGCTCCCTCTCCCTCCCTCCCTCTCCCTCTCCCTCTCTCTCTCTCTCTGTCTCTCTGTCTCTCTCTCTGTCTCTCTGTCTCTCTCTCTGTCTGTCTGTCTCTCTCTCTCTCTCTCTCTCTCTCTGTCTCTCTCTCTCCACCTTTCCTTGCCGCATCCCAAATCCACACCTGTCCGACTTGGTCTTGCTGTTGCCTTCGCCGGCGTTCCCTCCGCACTCTCTTCCACGATTCTCTGCTCCCGGTCTAGGGTGCACGTGCTGTATGGCGGTGGCTCTCTGTGTCCTTGCGCTGTGTCTCCCCTGCTCTGAAACCCTTCTGCTTCCGGGCATTGCTTCTGCTCTTTGTCAGTCGTGGTCTGGCCCTGTGTGCCACCTCCGGGCTGGGGAGGAGATCAAGGCCATCCCTCTGCCAGCCGGATCCAGCCAGGTCACGTTTCTTCCGTGACAAAACACGGCCCCACATCAACACTTGAACCTTTCCCTCCAGGAGGAGGAAAATCCTTGTCAAGACAGAAGGCCGAGAAAGACTCGGCCAGTGAACGGGGCCACACTAGGCAGGCCACCTAGGGAACGGGGAAGCCAGCGGGCAGGCGCCTCCACCAGCAGGTCCCAGCCCCTCGTCTCCACTCAGGAAAGCCATGCTTTCCTGCTTCTCAGGGCACTCGTCTCGGGAGAGCTCCACCGCCGGGGGGAGGAGAAAGGCCCACGCCGGCCCCACCCTGAGTGCACCCGATGCGGGCAGGAGGGCCAGGAGCATCCTCCGGCTGGCCTGCTTTCTCAAAGGGAGGCTGGCGGACCCTGCCACCGGAGCCAAACTCCGTCAGCGGAACAACTGTGGAGGAAAGAGCCCTGGGTCCTGAAAGGCTTGTGGGAAGTGCCTTGGCCCCTGTCCGAGGAGGAGGGAGCCGGGAACCTGGTGTGCCCGACCCGGGCAGGTAGCGCCCTCCACGGCCAGGTTCTCGCCGCCAGCCATGCCAGGTACCCAACGGGGACTGGCGTGCTGGACTTGGGCGCTGGCCCTGTGGAGGGGACCCGCCCGGGAGTGGCGCTTTCAAGAGATTCTTGGAGGGCACTGGGAGATCCACGGACACCTGCAGGGGCCGTGGCGCCAGATAACGGGCCTCCTCTGCCCACGGCAGGCGGGGAGGGGGCGACCAATCTCAGGGTCACTAGATTTCGCTGGCCGCGACCATCACTTCGAGCGGGACTCGGGGCTCTTCCTTGCCCCCGCCTCAGCGGATTTCTTGGCTCTCCCACATGTGATCTCGTTGCCACAGACCGCGGTCCGGATTTGGGACCACGGAGGTGCCTGACGGGCCCGCCTCTCACCAGCAAGTCCGCCCGCCACCGCGGTGGCCGCGGCGGCGGCGGCGGCGGCGGCCGAAGCGACACAGAGATTGGGGATCTCGGGGACCTGAGGAGAGGAAGGTGGGCGTGCCCTGCCCGCCTTCCTTCCCTCTGCGGTCGGGTCGGTCCTCCTCAGCGCCCCACCTCCAGGAGCCCAGCTTCATTCGGGGGAAGCCAGTCCTCCCACTGCGCATGCGCAGGCAGCCGGCGCCTCCGACCTCACAAAGACCCGTAGCGTTGCTAAGCGACGCGTCCGCCACGCTCTGAGCGGGCGGGCACGCCCCCTTGCGCGGCTCAGGCGCTGACGCAGGCACAGGCTGTGACAGGTGTTCCAGTGGGTGGGGGCGGATGTACGAGTGAATGAAGGGATGGATGGGGGCGGGTGGGTGGATGGACGGATGCACCGATGGACGGACGAATGGATGGATGGATATCCAAACGGAAGGAAGAAGGACTGGAGGAAAGAAGGAATAGAAGGAATAAGGATGGAGAGACGGATGGATGGGCGGTTGGGGCTCTCGTGAGTGGAGCTGGCCAGGTCGAGCCGCCTGACCTCCCAAGGCTGACAGGCCAGGATCAGGAGCCCAGCGGTGGTATCCCTTCCTCAGGTCGGCTTTGGGGGTGTGCCCCGGACTGTCCCCGAAGGGACACCCGCCCCCAAGATGGCACTGGTCTCCAAGGACCGTGTGCTTCCTTTTGGCTTTGCTCGCTCAGGGGGCTGAGCGCCTCCGTGCCTGGAGCTACATCCCGAGCCCGAGGAGCTGCCCGTGCAGGGGCAGGCATGGGCTTTGCCCGCTGGGCCTGGGCCTCCCTGCAGCCCCCATTCCTCCTCGCGGCGACCTTGTGGCTGTGTGGCCCAGCGGGATTCTTTCCCTTCTTCCTTGTTGGCTTTCCTGGGTTTCTTTTTTCGGAAGGCGTGCCTGACTCGGCCAGGGCTTCGCACAGGCAGCTGGAAGAAGCCCCCGCTCCATCCCGAGAGTCAGCTTCCCAAACTCCAGAACCCAAAATGGCCTGGATCAGGAACTCGTCTGAGACTTGGAGGAGAGGTACCCAAAGAGGCCAAAGAAGGTGATCATGACTCTAGCGCACTCCCCCACCCCTCTTCCCCCAGTGCTCCCATCGGACCTCACCACAGTGCCATGGTCCGTGCTCAGCAAGAGGAAAGTCACCTTGGGACCACAGGATCGGCTCCGGCACAGTCGCTGTGGCCAATTCATCACCGACCCTCTTCCAGTTGAGCCGTCTGGTTGGGCCTGCCGGCACGTCATCTTCTGCCTTCCCCTCTGTCCACTGGGAAGTTGGTCCCGGGGGGTTCAGGGTCGGGGGTCTTTGGGGCCTGGGTTGCTCCTCGGAAAGCACTCTCTTACATATGCTCTCTGGCTCCCTGTTTTGTTCTTTCTTTACACTTTGCCTGCAGGCTTCTCAGACCCTGGGTGGGTGCTCTGCACCTTTGCTCTTGTGGCCCAAGGTAGGATCTTCCGGATCGTGATCCCTCTGGGGTTCTTCTTGCTCTGCAAAGCAGGGCTCCGGGACGTTGTCAGCCTTGGGGTCTGCAAACACCACCTCAGAAACACACACACACTCTCTCTCTCCCTCTCTCTCGCTCCCTCTCCCTCCCTCCCTCTCCCTCTCCCTCTCTCTCTCTCTCTGTCTCTCTGTCTCTCTCTCTGTCTCTCTGTCTCTCTCTCTGTCTGTCTGTCTCTCTCTCTCTCTCTCTCTCTCTCTGTCTCTCTCTCTCCACCTTTCCTTGCCGCATCCCAAATCCACACCTGTCCGACTTGGTCTTGCTGTTGCCTTCGCCGGCGTTCCCTCCGCACTCTCTTCCACGATTCTCTGCTCCCGGTCTAGGGTGCACGTGCTGTATGGCGGTGGCTCTCTGTGTCCTTGCGCTGTGTCTCCCCTGCTCTGAAACCCTTCTGCTTCCGGGCATTGCTTCTGCTCTTTGTCAGTCGTGGTCTGGCCCTGTGTGCCACCTCCGGGCTGGGGAGGAGATCAAGGCCATCCCTCTGCCAGCCGGATCCAGCCAGGTCACGTTTCTTCCGTGACAAAACACGGCCCCACATCAACACTTGAACCTTTCCCTCCAGGAGGAGGAAAATCCTTGTCAAGACAGAAGGCCGAGAAAGACTCGGCCAGTGAACGGGGCCACACTAGGCAGGCCACCTAGGGAACGGGGAAGCCAGCGGGCAGGCGCCTCCACCAGCAGGTCCCAGCCCCTCGTCTCCACTCAGGAAAGCCATGCTTTCCTGCTTCTCAGGGCACTCGTCTCGGGAGAGCTCCACCGCCGGGGGGAGGAGAAAGGCCCACGCCGGCCCCACCCTGAGTGCACCCGATGCGGGCAGGAGGGCCAGGAGCATCCTCCGGCTGGCCTGCTTTCTCAAAGGGAGGCTGGCGGACCCTGCCACCGGAGCCAAACTCCGTCAGCGGAACAACTGTGGAGGAAAGAGCCCTGGGTCCTGAAAGGCTTGTGGGAAGTGCCTTGGCCCCTGTCCGAGGAGGAGGGAGCCGGGAACCTGGTGTGCCCGACCCGGGCAGGTAGCGCCCTCCACGGCCAGGTTCTCGCCGCCAGCCATGCCAGGTACCCAACGGGGACTGGCGTGCTGGACTTGGGCGCTGGCCCTGTGGAGGGGACCCGCCCGGGAGTGGCGCTTTCAAGAGATTCTTGGAGGGCACTGGGAGATCCACGGACCCCTGCAGGGGCCGTGGCGCCAGATAACGGGCCTCCTCTGCCCACGGCAGGCGGGGAGGGGGCGACCAATCTCAGGGTCACTAGATTTCGCTGGCCGCGACCATCACTTCGAGCGGGACTCGGGGCTCTTCCTTGCCCCCGCCTCAGCGGATTTCTTGGCTCTCCCACATGTGATCTCGTTGCCACAGACCGCGGTCCGGATTTGGGACCACGGAGGTGCCTGACGGGCCCGCCTCTCACCAGCAAGTCCGCCCGCCACCGCGGTGGCCGCGGCGGCGGCGGCCGAAGCGACACAGAGATTGGGGATCTCGGGGACCTGAGGAGAGGAAGGTGGGCGTGCCCTGCCCGCCTTCCTTCCCTCTGCGGTCGGGTCGGTCCTCCTCAGCGCCCCACCTCCAGGAGCCCAGCTTCATTCGGGGGAAGCCAGTCCTCCCACTGCGCATGCGCAGGCAGCCGGCGCCTCCGACCTCACAAAGACCCGTAGCGTTGCTAAGCGACGCGTCCGCCACGCTCTGAGCGGGCGGGCACGCCCCCTTGCGCGGCTCAGGCGCTGACGCAGGCACAGGCTGTGACAGGTGTTCCAGTGGGTGGGGGCGGATGTACGAGTGAATGAAGGGATGGATGGGGGCGGGTGGGTGGATGGACGGATGCACCGATGGACGGACGAATGGATGGATGGATATCCAAACGGAAGGAAGAAGGACTGGAGGAAAGAAGGAATAGAAGGAATAAGGATGGAGAGACGGATGGATGGGCGGTTGGGGCTCTCGTGAGTGGAGCTGGCCAGGTCGAGCCGCCTGACCTCCCAAGGCTGACAGGCCAGGATCAGGAGCCCAGCGGTGGTATCCCTTCCTCAGGTCGGCTTTGGGGGTGTGCCCCGGACTGTCCCCGAAGGGACACCCGCCCCCAAGATGGCACTGGTCTCCAAGGACCGTGTGCTTCCTTTTGGCTTTGCTCGCTCAGGGGGCTGAGCGCCTCCGTGCCTGGAGCTACATCCCGAGCCCGAGGAGCTGCCCGTGCAGGGGCAGGCATGGGCTTTGCCCGCTGGGCCTGGGCCTCCCTGCAGCCCCCATTCCTCCTCGCGGCGACCTTGTGGCTGTGTGGCCCAGCGGGATTCTTTCCCTTCTTCCTTGTTGGCTTTCCTGGGTTTCTTTTTTCGGAAGGCGTGCCTGACTCGGCCAGGGCTTCGCACAGGCAGCTGGAAGAAGCCCCCGCTCCATCCCGAGAGTCAGCTTCCCAAACTCCAGAACCCAAAATGGCCTGGATCAGGAACTCGTCTGAGACTTGGAGGAGAGGTACCCAAAGAGGCCAAAGAAGGTGATCATGACTCTAGCGCACTCCCCCACCCCTCTTCCCCCAGTGCTCCCATCGGACCTCACCACAGTGCCATGGTCCGTGCTCAGCAAGAGGAAAGTCACCTTGGGACCACAGGATCGGCTCCGGCACAGTCGCTGTGGCCAATTCATCACCGACCCTCTTCCAGTTGAGCCGTCTGGTTGGGCCTGCCGGCACGTCATCTTCTGCCTTCCCCTCTGTCCACTGGGAAGTTGGTCCCGGGGGGTTCAGGGTCGGGGGTCTTTGGGGCCTGGGTTGCTCCTCGGAAAGCACTCTCTTACATATGCTCTCTGGCTCCCTGTTTTGTTCTTTCTTTACACTTTGCCTGCAGGCTTCTCAGACCCTGGGTGGGTGCTCTGCACCTTTGCTCTTGTGGCCCAAGGTAGGATCTTCCGGATCGTGATCCCTCTGGGGTTCTTCTTGCTCTGCAAAGCAGGGCTCTGGGACGTTGTCAGCCTTGGGGTCTGCAAACACCACCTCAGAAACACACACACACTCTCTCTCTCCCTCTCTCTCGCTCCCTCTCCCTCCCTCCCTCTCCCTCTCCCTCTCTCTCTCTCTCTGTCTCTCTGTCTCTCTCTCTGTCTCTCTGTCTCTCTCTCTGTCTGTCTGTCTCTCTCTCTCTCTCTCTCTCTCTCTGTCTCTCTCTCTCCACCTTTCCTTGCCGCATCCCAAATCCACACCTGTCCGACTTGGTCTTGCTGTTGCCTTCGCCGGCGTTCCCTCCGCACTCTCTTCCACGATTCTCTGCTCCCGGTCTAGGGTGCACGTGCTGTATGGCGGTGGCTCTCTGTGTCCTTGCGCTGTGTCTCCCCTGCTCTGAAACCCTTCTGCTTCCGGGCATTGCTTCTGCTCTTTGTCAGTCGTGGTCTGGCCCTGTGTGCCACCTCCGGGCTGGGGAGGAGATCAAGGCCATCCCTCTGCCAGCCGGATCCAGCCAGGTCACGTTTCTTCCGTGACAAAACACGGCCCCACATCAACACTTGAACCTTTCCCTCCAGGAGGAGGAAAATCCTTGTCAAGACAGAAGGCCGAGAAAGACTCGGCCAGTGAACGGGGCCACACTAGGCAGGCCACCTAGGGAACGGGGAAGCCAGCGGGCAGGCGCCTCCACCAGCAGGTCCCAGCCCCTCGTCTCCACTCAGGAAAGCCATGCTTTCCTGCTTCTCAGGGCACTCGTCTCGGGAGAGCTCCACCGCCGGGGGGAGGAGAAAGGCCCACGCCGGCCCCACCCTGAGTGCACCCGATGCGGGCAGGAGGGCCAGGAGCATCCTCCGGCTGGCCTGCTTTCTCAAAGGGAGGCTGGCGGACCCTGCCACCGGAGCCAAACTCCGTCAGCGGAACAACTGTGGAGGAAAGAGCCCTGGGTCCTGAAAGGCTTGTGGGAAGTGCCTTGGCCCCTGTCCGAGGAGGAGGGAGCCGGGAACCTGGTGTGCCCGACCCGGGCAGGTAGCGCCCTCCACGGCCAGGTTCTCGCCGCCAGCCATGCCAGGTACCCAACGGGGACTGGCGTGCTGGACTTGGGCGCTGGCCCTGTGGAGGGGACCCGCCCGGGAGTGGCGCTTTCAAGAGATTCTTGGAGGGCACTGGGAGATCCACGGACCCCTGCAGGGGCCGTGGCGCCAGATAACGGGCCTCCTCTGCCCACGGCAGGCGGGGAGGGGGCGACCAATCTCAGGGTCACTAGATTTCGCTGGCCGCGACCATCACTTCGAGCGGGACTCGGGGCTCTTCCTTGCCCCCGCCTCAGCGGATTTCTTGGCTCTCCCACATGTGATCTCGTTGCCACAGACCGCGGTCCGGATTTGGGACCACGGAGGTGCCTGACGGGCCCGCCTCTCACCAGCAAGTCCGCCCGCCACCGCGGTGGCCGCGGCGGCGGCGGCGGCGGCGGCGGCGGCGGCGGCGGCGGCGGCGGCGGCGGCAGCGGCCGAAGCGACACAGAGATTGGGGATCTCGGGGACCTGAGGAGAGGAAGGTGGGCGTGCCCTGCCCGCCTTCCTTCCCTCTGCGGTCGGGTCGGTCCTCCTCAGCGCCCCACCTCCAGGAGCCCAGCTTCATTCGGGGGAAGCCAGTCCTCCCACTGCGCATGCGCAGGCAGCCGGCGCCTCCGACCTCACAAAGACCCGTAGCGTTGCTAAGCGACGCGTCCGCCACGCTCTGAGCGGGCGGGCACGCCCCCTTGCGCGGCTCAGGCGCTGACGCAGGCACAGGCTGTGACAGGTGTTCCAGTGGGTGGGGGCGGATGTACGAGTGAATGAAGGGATGGATGGGGGCGGGTGGGTGGATGGACGGATGCACCGATGGACGGACGAATGGATGGATGGATATCCAAACGGAAGGAAGAAGGACTGGAGGAAAGAAGGAATAGAAGGAATAAGGATGGAGAGACGGATGGATGGGCGGTTGGGGCTCTCGTGAGTGGAGCTGGCCAGGTCGAGCCGCCTGACCTCCCAAGGCTGACAGGCCAGGATCAGGAGCCCAGCGGTGGTATCCCTTCCTCAGGTCGGCTTTGGGGGTGTGCCCCGGACTGTCCCCGAAGGGACACCCGCCCCCAAGATGGCACTGGTCTCCAAGGACCGTGTGCTTCCTTTTGGCTTTGCTCGCTCAGGGGGCTGAGCGCCTCCGTGCCTGGAGCTACATCCCGAGCCCGAGGAGCTGCCCGTGCAGGGGCAGGCATGGGCTTTGCCCGCTGGGCCTGGGCCTCCCTGCAGCCCCCATTCCTCCTCGCGGCGACCTTGTGGCTGTGTGGCCCAGCGGGATTCTTTCCCTTCTTCCTTGTTGGCTTTCCTGGGTTTCTTTTTTCGGAAGGCGTGCCTGACTCGGCCAGGGCTTCGCACAGGCAGCTGGAAGAAGCCCCCGCTCCATCCCGAGAGTCAGCTTCCCAAACTCCAGAACCCAAAATGGCCTGGATCAGGAACTCGTCTGAGACTTGGAGGAGAGGTACCCAAAGAGGCCAAAGAAGGTGATCATGACTCTAGCGCACTCCCCCACCCCTCTTCCCCCAGTGCTCCCATCGGACCTCACCACAGTGCCATGGTCCGTGCTCAGCAAGAGGAAAGTCACCTTGGGACCACAGGATCGGCTCCGGCACAGTCGCTGTGGCCAATTCATCACCGACCCTCTTCCAGTTGAGCCGTCTGGTTGGGCCTGCCGGCACGTCATCTTCTGCCTTCCCCTCTGTCCACTGGGAAGTTGGTCCCGGGGGGTTCAGGGTCGGGGGTCTTTGGGGCCTGGGTTGCTCCTCGGAAAGCACTCTCTTACATATGCTCTCTGGCTCCCTGTTTTGTTCTTTCTTTACACTTTGCCTGCAGGCTTCTCAGACCCTGGGTGGGTGCTCTGCACCTTTGCTCTTGTGGCCCAAGGTAGGATCTTCCGGATCGTGATCCCTCTGGGGTTCTTCTTGCTCTGCAAAGCAGGGCTCCGGGACGTTGTCAGCCTTGGGGTCTGCAAACACCACCTCAGAAACACACACACACTCTCTCTCTCCCTCTCTCTCGCTCCCTCTCCCTCCCTCCCTCTCCCTCTCCCTCTCTCTCTCTCTCTGTCTCTCTGTCTCTCTCTCTGTCTCTCTGTCTCTCTCTCTGTCTGTCTGTCTCTCTCTCTCTCTCTCTCTCTCTCTGTCTCTCTCTCTCCACCTTTCCTTGCCGCATCCCAAATCCACACCTGTCCGACTTGGTCTTGCTGTTGCCTTCGCCGGCGTTCCCTCCGCACTCTCTTCCACGATTCTCTGCTCCCGGTCTAGGGTGCACGTGCTGTATGGCGGTGGCTCTCTGTGTCCTTGCGCTGTGTCTCCCCTGCTCTGAAACCCTTCTGCTTCCGGGCATTGCTTCTGCTCTTTGTCAGTCGTGGTCTGGCCCTGTGTGCCACCTCCGGGCTGGGGAGGAGATCAAGGCCATCCCTCTGCCAGCCGGATCCAGCCAGGTCACGTTTCTTCCGTGACAAAACACGGCCCCACATCAACACTTGAACCTTTCCCTCCAGGAGGAGGAAAATCCTTGTCAAGACAGAAGGCCGAGAAAGACTCGGCCAGTGAACGGGGCCACACTAGGCAGGCCACCTAGGGAACGGGGAAGCCAGCGGGCAGGCGCCTCCACCAGCAGGTCCCAGCCCCTCGTCTCCACTCAGGAAAGCCATGCTTTCCTGCTTCTCAGGGCACTCGTCTCGGGAGAGCTCCACCGCCGGGGGGAGGAGAAAGGCCCACGCCGGCCCCACCCTGAGTGCACCCGATGCGGGCAGGAGGGCCAGGAGCATCCTCCGGCTGGCCTGCTTTCTCAAAGGGAGGCTGGCGGACCCTGCCACCGGAGCCAAACTCCGTCAGCGGAACAACTGTGGAGGAAAGAGCCCTGGGTCCTGAAAGGCTTGTGGGAAGTGCCTTGGCCCCTGTCCGAGGAGGAGGGAGCCGGGAACCTGGTGTGCCCGACCCGGGCAGGTAGCGCCCTCCACGGCCAGGTTCTCGCCGCCAGCCATGCCAGGTACCCAACGGGGACTGGCGTGCTGGACTTGGGCGCTGGCCCTGTGGAGGGGACCCGCCCGGGAGTGGCGCTTTCAAGAGATTCTTGGAGGGCACTGGGAGATCCACGGACCCCTGCAGGGGCCGTGGCGCCAGATAACGGGCCTCCTCTGCCCACGGCAGGCGGGGAGGGGGCGACCAATCTCAGGGTCACTAGATTTCGCTGGCCGCGACCATCACTTCGAGCGGGACTCGGGGCTCTTCCTTGCCCCCGCCTCAGCGGATTTCTTGGCTCTCCCACATGTGATCTCGTTGCCACAGACCGCGGTCCGGATTTGGGACCACGGAGGTGCCTGACGGGCCCGCCTCTCACCAGCAAGTCCGCCCGCCACCGCGGTGGCCGCGGCGGCGGCGGCGGCGGCGGCGGCGGCCGAAGCGACACAGAGATTGGGGATCTCGGGGACCTGAGGAGAGGAAGGTGGGCGTGCCCTGCCCGCCTTCCTTCCCTCTGCGGTCGGGTCGGTCCTCCTCAGCGCCCCACCTCCAGGAGCCCAGCTTCATTCGGGGGAAGCCAGTCCTCCCACTGCGCATGCGCAGGCAGCCGGCGCCTCCGACCTCACAAAGACCCGTAGCGTTGCTAAGCGACGCGTCCGCCACGCTCTGAGCGGGCGGGCACGCCCCCTTGCGCGGCTCAGGCGCTGACGCAGGCACAGGCTGTGACAGGTGTTCCAGTGGGTGGGGGCGGATGTACGAGTGAATGAAGGGATGGATGGGGGCGGGTGGGTGGATGGACGGATGCACCGATGGACGGACGAATGGATGGATGGATATCCAAACGGAAGGAAGAAGGACTGGAGGAAAGAAGGAATAGAAGGAATAAGGATGGAGAGACGGATGGATGGGCGGTTGGGGCTCTCGTGAGTGGAGCTGGCCAGGTCGAGCCGCCTGACCTCCCAAGGCTGACAGGCCAGGATCAGGAGCCCAGCGGTGGTATCCCTTCCTCAGGTCGGCTTTGGGGGTGTGCCCCGGACTGTCCCCGAAGGGACACCCGCCCCCAAGATGGCACTGGTCTCCAAGGACCGTGTGCTTCCTTTTGGCTTTGCTCGCTCAGGGGGCTGAGCGCCTCCGTGCCTGGAGCTACATCCCGAGCCCGAGGAGCTGCCCGTGCAGGGGCAGGCATGGGCTTTGCCCGCTGGGCCTGGGCCTCCCTGCAGCCCCCATTCCTCCTCGCGGCGACCTTGTGGCTGTGTGGCCCAGCGGGATTCTTTCCCTTCTTCCTTGTTGGCTTTCCTGGGTTTCTTTTTTCGGAAGGCGTGCCTGACTCGGCCAGGGCTTCGCACAGGCAGCTGGAAGAAGCCCCCGCTCCATCCCGAGAGTCAGCTTCCCAAACTCCAGAACCCAAAATGGCCTGGATCAGGAACTCGTCTGAGACTTGGAGGAGAGGTACCCAAAGAGGCCAAAGAAGGTGATCATGACTCTAGCGCACTCCCCCACCCCTCTTCCCCCAGTGCTCCCATCGGACCTCACCACAGTGCCATGGTCCGTGCTCAGCAAGAGGAAAGTCACCTTGGGACCACAGGATCGGCTCCGGCACAGTCGCTGTGGCCAATTCATCACCGACCCTCTTCCAGTTGAGCCGTCTGGTTGGGCCTGCCGGCACGTCATCTTCTGCCTTCCCCTCTGTCCACTGGGAAGTTGGTCCCGGGGGGTTCAGGGTCGGGGGTCTTTGGGGCCTGGGTTGCTCCTCGGAAAGCACTCTCTTACATATGCTCTCTGGCTCCCTGTTTTGTTCTTTCTTTACACTTTGCCTGCAGGCTTCTCAGACCCTGGGTGGGTGCTCTGCACCTTTGCTCTTGTGGCCCAAGGTAGGATCTTCCGGATCGTGATCCCTCTGGGGTTCTTCTTGCTCTGCAAAGCAGGGCTCCGGGACGTTGTCAGCCTTGGGGTCTGCAAACACCACCTCAGAAACACACACACACTCTCTCTCTCCCTCTCTCTCGCTCCCTCTCCCTCCCTCCCTCTCCCTCTCCCTCTCTCTCTCTCTCTGTCTCTCTGTCTCTCTCTCTGTCTCTCTGTCTCTCTCTCTGTCTGTCTGTCTCTCTCTCTCTCTCTCTCTCTCTCTGTCTCTCTCTCTCCACCTTTCCTTGCCGCATCCCAAATCCACACCTGTCCGACTTGGTCTTGCTGTTGCCTTCGCCGGCGTTCCCTCCGCACTCTCTTCCACGATTCTCTGCTCCCGGTCTAGGGTGCACGTGCTGTATGGCGGTGGCTCTCTGTGTCCTTGCGCTGTGTCTCCCCTGCTCTGAAACCCTTCTGCTTCCGGGCATTGCTTCTGCTCTTTGTCAGTCGTGGTCTGGCCCTGTGTGCCACCTCCGGGCTGGGGAGGAGATCAAGGCCATCCCTCTGCCAGCCGGATCCAGCCAGGTCACGTTGCTTCCGTGACAAAACACGGCCCCACATCAACACTTGAACCTTTCCCTCCAGGAGGAGGAAAATCCTTGTCAAGACAGAAGGCCGAGAAAGACTCGGCCAGTGAACGGGGCCACACTAGGCAGGCCACCTAGGGAACGGGGAAGCCAGCGGGCAGGCGCCTCCACCAGCAGGTCCCAGCCCCTCGTCTCCACTCAGGAAAGCCATGCTTTCCTGCTTCTCAGGGCACTCGTCTCGGGAGAGCTCCACCGCCGGGGGGAGGAGAAAGGCCCACGCCGGCCCCACCCTGAGTGCACCCGATGCGGGCAGGAGGGCCAGGAGCATCCTCCGGCTGGCCTGCTTTCTCAAAGGGAGGCTGGCGGACCCTGCCACCGGAGCCAAACTCCGTCAGCGGAACAACTGTGGAGGAAAGAGCCCTGGGTCCTGAAAGGCTTGTGGGAAGTGCCTTGGCCCCTGTCCGAGGAGGAGGGAGCCGGGAACCTGGTGTGCCCGACCCGGGCAGGTAGCGCCCTCCACGGCCAGGTTCTCGCCGCCAGCCATGCCAGGTACCCAACGGGGACTGGCGTGCTGGACTTGGGCGCTGGCCCTGTGGAGGGGACCCGCCCGGGAGTGGCGCTTTCAAGAGATTCTTGGAGGGCACTGGGAGATCCACGGACCCCTGCAGGGGCCGTGGCGCCAGATAACGGGCCTCCTCTGCCCACGGCAGGCGGGGAGGGGGCGACCAATCTCAGGGTCACTAGATTTCGCTGGCCGCGACCATCACTTCGAGCGGGACTCGGGGCTCTTCCTTGCCCCCGCCTCAGCGGATTTCTTGGCTCTCCCACATGTGATCTCGTTGCCACAGACCGCGGTCCGGATTTGGGACCACGGAGGTGCCTGACGGGCCCGCCTCTCACCAGCAAGTCCGCCCGCCACCGCGGTGGCCGCGGCGGCGGCGGCGGCGGCGGCGGCGGCCGAAGCGACACAGAGATTGGGGATCTCGGGGACCTGAGGAGAGGAAGGTGGGCGTGCCCTGCCCGCCTTCCTTCCCTCTGCGGTCGGGTCGGTCCTCCTCAGCGCCCCACCTCCAGGAGCCCAGCTTCATTCGGGGGAAGCCAGTCCTCCCACTGCGCATGCGCAGGCAGCCGGCGCCTCCGACCTCACAAAGACCCGTAGCGTTGCTAAGCGACGCGTCCGCCACGCTCTGAGCGGGCGGGCACGCCCCCTTGCGCGGCTCAGGCGCTGACGCAGGCACAGGCTGTGACAGGTGTTCCAGTGGGTGGGGGCGGATGTACGAGTGAATGAAGGGATGGATGGGGGCGGGTGGGTGGATGGACGGATGCACCGATGGACGGACGAATGGATGGATGGATATCCAAACGGAAGGAAGAAGGACTGGAGGAAAGAAGGAATAGAAGG
Source organism: Diceros bicornis minor (assembly GCF_020826845.1). Classification (NCBI taxonomy): domain Eukaryota; kingdom Metazoa; phylum Chordata; class Mammalia; order Perissodactyla; family Rhinocerotidae; genus Diceros; species Diceros bicornis. Next base: position 135,030 of record NW_026691303.1, read on the forward strand.
AATAAGGATGGAGAGACGGATGGATGGGCGGTTGGGGCTCTCGTGAGTGGAGCTGGCCAGGTCGAGCCGCCTGACCTCCCAAGGCTGACAGGCCAGGATCAGGAGCCCAGCGGTGGTATCCCTTCCTCAGGTCGGCTTTGGGGGTGTGCCCCGGACTGTCCCCGAAGGGACACCCGCCCCCAAGATGGCACTGGTCTCCAAGGACCGTGTGCTTCCTTTTGGCTTTGCTCGCTCAGGGGGCTGAGCGCCTCCGTGCCTGGAGCTACATCCCGAGCCCGAGGAGCTGCCCGTGCAGGGGCAGGCATGGGCTTTGCCCGCTGGGCCTGGGCCTCCCTGCAGCCCCCATTCCTCCTCGCGGCGACCTTGTGGCTGTGTGGCCCAGCGGGATTCTTTCCCTTCTTCCTTGTTGGCTTTCCTGGGTTTCTTTTTTCGGAAGGCGTGCCTGACTCGGCCAGGGCTTCGCACAGGCAGCTGGAAGAAGCCCCCGCTCCATCCCGAGAGTCAGCTTCCCAAACTCCAGAACCCAAAATGGCCTGGATCAGGAACTCGTCTGAGACTTGGAGGAGAGGTACCCAAAGAGGCCAAAGAAGGTGATCATGACTCTAGCGCACTCCCCCACCCCTCTTCCCCCAGTGCTCCCATCGGACCTCACCACAGTGCCATGGTCCGTGCTCAGCAAGAGGAAAGTCACCTTGGGACCACAGGATCGGCTCCGGCACAGTCGCTGTGGCCAATTCATCACCGACCCTCTTCCAGTTGAGCCGTCTGGTTGGGCCTGCCGGCACGTCATCTTCTGCCTTCCCCTCTGTCCACTGGGAAGTTGGTCCCGGGGGGTTCAGGGTCGGGGGTCTTTGGGGCCTGGGTTGCTCCTCGGAAAGCACTCTCTTACATATGCTCTCTGGCTCCCTGTTTTGTTCTTTCTTTACACTTTGCCTGCAGGCTTCTCAGACCCTGGGTGGGTGCTCTGCACCTTTGCTCTTGTGGCCCAAGGTAGGATCTTCCGGATCGTGATCCCTCTGGGGTTCTTCTTGCTCTGCAAAGCAGGGCTCCGGGACGTTGTCAGCCTTGGGGTCTGCAAACACCACCTCAGAAACACACACACACTCTCTCTCTCCCTCTCTCTCGCTCCCTCTCCCTCCCTCCCTCTCCCTCTCCCTCTCTCTCTCTCTCTGTCTCTCTGTCTCTCTCTCTGTCTCTCTGTCTCTCTCTCTGTCTGTCTGTCTCTCTCTCTCTCTCTCTCTCTCTCTGTCTCTCTCTCTCCACCTTTCCTTGCCGCATCCCAAATCCACACCTGTCCGACTTGGTCTTGCTGTTGCCTTCGCCGGCGTTCCCTCCGCACTCTCTTCCACGATTCTCTGCTCCCGGTCTAGGGTGCACGTGCTGTATGGCGGTGGCTCTCTGTGTCCTTGCGCTGTGTCTCCCCTGCTCTGAAACCCTTCTGCTTCCGGGCATTGCTTCTGCTCTTTGTCAGTCGTGGTCTGGCCCTGTGTGCCACCTCCGGGCTGGGGAGGAGATCAAGGCCATCCCTCTGCCAGCCGGATCCAGCCAGGTCACGTTTCTTCCGTGACAAAACACGGCCCCACATCAACACTTGAACCTTTCCCTCCAGGAGGAGGAAAATCCTTGTCAAGACAGAAGGCCGAGAAAGACTCGGCCAGTGAACGGGGCCACACTAGGCAGGCCACCTAGGGAACGGGGAAGCCAGCGGGCAGGCGCCTCCACCAGCAGGTCCCAGCCCCTCGTCTCCACTCAGGAAAGCCATGCTTTCCTGCTTCTCAGGGCACTCGTCTCGGGAGAGCTCCACCGCCGGGGGGAGGAGAAAGGCCCACGCCGGCCCCACCCTGAGTGCACCCGATGCGGGCAGGAGGGCCAGGAGCATCCTCCGGCTGGCCTGCTTTCTCAAAGGGAGGCTGGCGGACCCTGCCACCGGAGCCAAACTCCGTCAGCGGAACAACTGTGGAGGAAAGAGCCCTGGGTCCTGAAAGGCTTGTGGGAAGTGCCTTGGCCCCTGTCCGAGGAGGAGGGAGCCGGGAACCTGGTGTGCCCGACCCGGGCAGGTAGCGCCCTCCACGGCCAGGTTCTCGCCGCCAGCCATGCCAGGTACCCAACGGGGACTGGCGTGCTGGACTTGGGCGCTGGCCCTGTGGAGGGGACCCGCCCGGGAGTGGCGCTTTCAAGAGATTCTTGGAGGGCACTGGGAGATCCACGGACACCTGCAGGGGCCGTGGCGCCAGATAACGGGCCTCCTCTGCCCACGGCAGGCGGGGAGGGGGCGACCAATCTCAGGGTCACTAGATTTCGCTGGCCGCGACCATCACTTCGAGCGGGACTCGGGGCTCTTCCTTGCCCCCGCCTCAGCGGATTTCTTGGCTCTCCCACATGTGATCTCGTTGCCACAGACCGCGGTCCGGATTTGGGACCACGGAGGTGCCTGACGGGCCCGCCTCTCACCAGCAAGTCCGCCCGCCACCGCGGTGGCCGCGGCGGCGGCGGCGGCGGCGGCGGCGGCGGCCGAAGCGACACAGAGATTGGGGATCTCGGGGACCTGAGGAGAGGAAGGTGGGCGTGCCCTGCCCGCCTTCCTTCCCTCTGCGGTCGGGTCGGTCCTCCTCAGCGCCCCACCTCCAGGAGCCCAGCTTCATTCGGGGGAAGCCAGTCCTCCCACTGCGCATGCGCAGGCAGCCGGCGCCTCCGACCTCACAAAGACCCGTAGCGTTGCTAAGCGACGCGTCCGCCACGCTCTGAGCGGGCGGGCACGCCCCCTTGCGCGGCTCAGGCGCTGACGCAGGCACAGGCTGTGACAGGTGTTCCAGTGGGTGGGGGCGGATGTACGAGTGAATGAAGGGATGGATGGGGGCGGGTGGGTGGATGGACGGATGCACCGATGGACGGACGAATGGATGGATGGATATCCAAACGGAAGGAAGAAGGACTGGAGGAAAGAAGGAATAGAAGGAATAAGGATGGAGAGACGGATGGATGGGCGGTTGGGGCTCTCGTGAGTGGAGCTGGCCAGGTCGAGCCGCCTGACCTCCCAAGGCTGACAGGCCAGGATCAGGAGCCCAGCGGTGGTATCCCTTCCTCAGGTCGGCTTTGGGGGTGTGCCCCGGACTGTCCCCGAAGGGACACCCGCCCCCAAGATGGCACTGGTCTCCAAGGACCGTGTGCTTCCTTTTGGCTTTGCTCGCTCAGGGGGCTGAGCGCCTCCGTGCCTGGAGCTACATCCCGAGCCCGAGGAGCTGCCCGTGCAGGGGCAGGCATGGGCTTTGCCCGCTGGGCCTGGGCCTCCCTGCAGCCCCCATTCCTCCTCGCGGCGACCTTGTGGCTGTGTGGCCCAGCGGGATTCTTTCCCTTCTTCCTTGTTGGCTTTCCTGGGTTTCTTTTTTCGGAAGGCGTGCCTGACTCGGCCAGGGCTTCGCACAGGCAGCTGGAAGAAGCCCCCGCTCCATCCCGAGAGTCAGCTTCCCAAACTCCAGAACCCAAAATGGCCTGGATCAGGAACTCGTCTGAGACTTGGAGGAGAGGTACCCAAAGAGGCCAAAGAAGGTGATCATGACTCTAGCGCACTCCCCCACCCCTCTTCCCCCAGTGCTCCCATCGGACCTCACCACAGTGCCATGGTCCGTGCTCAGCAAGAGGAAAGTCACCTTGGGACCACAGGATCGGCTCCGGCACAGTCGCTGTGGCCAATTCATCACCGACCCTCTTCCAGTTGAGCCGTCTGGTTGGGCCTGCCGGCACGTCATCTTCTGCCTTCCCCTCTGTCCACTGGGAAGTTGGTCCCGGGGGGTTCAGGGTCGGGGGTCTTTGGGGCCTGGGTTGCTCCTCGGAAAGCACTCTCTTACATATGCTCTCTGGCTCCCTGTTTTGTTCTTTCTTTACACTTTGCCTGCAGGCTTCTCAGACCCTGGGTGGGTGCTCTGCACCTTTGCTCTTGTGGCCCAAGGTAGGATCTTCCGGATCGTGATCCCTCTGGGGTTCTTCTTGCTCTGCAAAGCAGGGCTCCGGGACGTTGTCAGCCTTGGGGTCTGCAAACACCACCTCAGAAACACACACACACTCTCTCTCTCCCTCTCTCTCGCTCCCTCTCCCTCCCTCCCTCTCCCTCTCCCTCTCTCTCTCTCTCTGTCTCTCTGTCTCTCTCTCTGTCTCTCTGTCTCTCTCTCTGTCTGTCTGTCTCTCTCTCTCTCTCTCTCTCTCTCTGTCTCTCTCTCTCCACCTTTCCTTGCCGCATCCCAAATCCACACCTGTCCGACTTGGTCTTGCTGTTGCCTTCGCCGGCGTTCCCTCCGCACTCTCTTCCACGATTCTCTGCTCCCGGTCTAGGGTGCACGTGCTGTATGGCGGTGGCTCTCTGTGTCCTTGCGCTGTGTCTCCCCTGCTCTGAAACCCTTCTGCTTCCGGGCATTGCTTCTGCTCTTTGTCAGTCGTGGTCTGGCCCTGTGTGCCACCTCCGGGCTGGGGAGGAGATCAAGGCCATCCCTCTGCCAGCCGGATCCAGCCAGGTCACGTTTCTTCCGTGACAAAACACGGCCCCACATCAACACTTGAACCTTTCCCTCCAGGAGGAGGAAAATCCTTGTCAAGACAGAAGGCCGAGAAAGACTCGGCCAGTGAACGGGGCCACACTAGGCAGGCCACCTAGGGAACGGGGAAGCCAGCGGGCAGGCGCCTCCACCAGCAGGTCCCAGCCCCTCGTCTCCACTCAGGAAAGCCATGCTTTCCTGCTTCTCAGGGCACTCGTCTCGGGAGAGCTCCACCGCCGGGGGGAGGAGAAAGGCCCACGCCGGCCCCACCCTGAGTGCACCCGATGCGGGCAGGAGGGCCAGGAGCATCCTCCGGCTGGCCTGCTTTCTCAAAGGGAGGCTGGCGGACCCTGCCACCGGAGCCAAACTCCGTCAGCGGAACAACTGTGGAGGAAAGAGCCCTGGGTCCTGAAAGGCTTGTGGGAAGTGCCTTGGCCCCTGTCCGAGGAGGAGGGAGCCGGGAACCTGGTGTGCCCGACCCGGGCAGGTAGCGCCCTCCACGGCCAGGTTCTCGCCGCCAGCCATGCCAGGTACCCAACGGGGACTGGCGTGCTGGACTTGGGCGCTGGCCCTGTGGAGGGGACCCGCCCGGGAGTGGCGCTTTCAAGAGATTCTTGGAGGGCACTGGGAGATCCACGGACCCCTGCAGGGGCCGTGGCGCCAGATAACGGGCCTCCTCTGCCCACGGCAGGCGGGGAGGGGGCGACCAATCTCAGGGTCACTAGATTTCGCTGGCCGCGACCATCACTTCGAGCGGGACTCGGGGCTCTTCCTTGCCCCCGCCTCAGCGGATTTCTTGGCTCTCCCACATGTGATCTCGTTGCCACAGACCGCGGTCCGGATTTGGGACCACGGAGGTGCCTGACGGGCCCGCCTCTCACCAGCAAGTCCGCCCGCCACCGCGGTGGCCGCGGCGGCGGCGGCGGCGGCGGCGGCGGCCGAAGCGACACAGAGATTGGGGATCTCGGGGACCTGAGGAGAGGAAGGTGGGCGTGCCCTGCCCGCCTTCCTTCCCTCTGCGGTCGGGTCGGTCCTCCTCAGCGCCCCACCTCCAGGAGCCCAGCTTCATTCGGGGGAAGCCAGTCCTCCCACTGCGCATGCGCAGGCAGCCGGCGCCTCCGACCTCACAAAGACCCGTAGCGTTGCTAAGCGACGCGTCCGCCACGCTCTGAGCGGGCGGGCACGCCCCCTTGCGCGGCTCAGGCGCTGACGCAGGCACAGGCTGTGACAGGTGTTCCAGTGGGTGGGGGCGGATGTACGAGTGAATGAAGGGATGGATGGGGGCGGGTGGGTGGATGGACGGATGCACCGATGGACGGACGAATGGATGGATGGATATCCAAACGGAAGGAAGAAGGACTGGAGGAAAGAAGGAATAGAAGGAATAAGGATGGAGAGACGGATGGATGGGCGGTTGGGGCTCTCGTGAGTGGAGCTGGCCAGGTCGAGCCGCCTGACCTCCCAAGGCTGACAGGCCAGGATCAGGAGCCCAGCGGTGGTATCCCTTCCTCAGGTCGGCTTTGGGGGTGTGCCCCGGACTGTCCCCGAAGGGACACCCGCCCCCAAGATGGCACTGGTCTCCAAGGACCGTGTGCTTCCTTTTGGCTTTGCTCGCTCAGGGGGCTGAGCGCCTCCGTGCCTGGAGCTACATCCCGAGCCCGAGGAGCTGCCCGTGCAGGGGCAGGCATGGGCTTTGCCCGCTGGGCCTGGGCCTCCCTGCAGCCCCCATTCCTCCTCGCGGCGACCTTGTGGCTGTGTGGCCCAGCGGGATTCTTTCCCTTCTTCCTTGTTGGCTTTCCTGGGTTTCTTTTTTCGGAAGGCGTGCCTGACTCGGCCAGGGCTTCGCACAGGCAGCTGGAAGAAGCCCCCGCTCCATCCCGAGAGTCAGCTTCCCAAACTCCAGAACCCAAAATGGCCTGGATCAGGAACTCGTCTGAGACTTGGAGGAGAGGTACCCAAAGAGGCCAAAGAAGGTGATCATGACTCTAGCGCACTCCCCCACCCCTCTTCCCCCAGTGCTCCCATCGGACCTCACCACAGTGCCATGGTCCGTGCTCAGCAAGAGGAAAGTCACCTTGGGACCACAGGATCGGCTCCGGCACAGTCGCTGTGGCCAATTCATCACCGACCCTCTTCCAGTTGAGCCGTCTGGTTGGGCCTGCCGGCACGTCATCTTCTGCCTTCCCCTCTGTCCACTGGGAAGTTGGTCCCGGGGGGTTCAGGGTCGGGGGTCTTTGGGGCCTGGGTTGCTCCTCGGAAAGCACTCTCTTACATATGCTCTCTGGCTCCCTGTTTTGTTCTTTCTTTACACTTTGCCTGCAGGCTTCTCAGACCCTGGGTGGGTGCTCTGCACCTTTGCTCTTGTGGCCCAAGGTAGGATCTTCCGGATCGTGATCCCTCTGGGGTTCTTCTTGCTCTGCAAAGCAGGGCTCCGGGACGTTGTCAGCCTTGGGGTCTGCAAACACCACCTCAGAAACACACACACACTCTCTCTCTCCCTCTCTCTCGCTCCCTCTCCCTCCCTCCCTCTCCCTCTCCCTCTCTCTCTCTCTCTGTCTCTCTGTCTCTCTCTCTGTCTCTCTGTCTCTCTCTCTGTCTGTCTGTCTCTCTCTCTCTCTCTCTCTCTCTCTGTCTCTCTCTCTCCACCTTTCCTTGCCGCATCCCAAATCCACACCTGTCCGACTTGGTCTTGCTGTTGCCTTCGCCGGCGTTCCCTCCGCACTCTCTTCCACGATTCTCTGCTCCCGGTCTAGGGTGCACGTGCTGTATGGCGGTGGCTCTCTGTGTCCTTGCGCTGTGTCTCCCCTGCTCTGAAACCCTTCTGCTTCCGGGCATTGCTTCTGCTCTTTGTCAGTCGTGGTCTGGCCCTGTGTGCCACCTCCGGGCTGGGGAGGAGATCAAGGCCATCCCTCTGCCAGCCGGATCCAGCCAGGTCACGTTTCTTCCGTGACAAAACACGGCCCCACATCAACACTTGAACCTTTCCCTCCAGGAGGAGGAAAATCCTTGTCAAGACAGAAGGCCGAGAAAGACTCGGCCAGTGAACGGGGCCACACTAGGCAGGCCACCTAGGGAACGGGGAAGCCAGCGGGCAGGCGCCTCCACCAGCAGGTCCCAGCCCCTCGTCTCCACTCAGGAAAGCCATGCTTTCCTGCTTCTCAGGGCACTCGTCTCGGGAGAGCTCCACCGCCGGGGGGAGGAGAAAGGCCCACGCCGGCCCCACCCTGAGTGCACCCGATGCGGGCAGGAGGGCCAGGAGCATCCTCCGGCTGGCCTGCTTTCTCAAAGGGAGGCTGGCGGACCCTGCCACCGGAGCCAAACTCCGTCAGCGGAACAACTGTGGAGGAAAGAGCCCTGGGTCCTGAAAGGCTTGTGGGAAGTGCCTTGGCCCCTGTCCGAGGAGGAGGGAGCCGGGAACCTGGTGTGCCCGACCCGGGCAGGTAGCGCCCTCCACGGCCAGGTTCTCGCCGCCAGCCATGCCAGGTACCCAACGGGGACTGGCGTGCTGGACTTGGGCGCTGGCCCTGTGGAGGGGACCCGCCCGGGAGTGGCGCTTTCAAGAGATTCTTGGAGGGCACTGGGAGATCCACGGACCCCTGCAGGGGCCGTGGCGCCAGATAACGGGCCTCCTCTGCCCACGGCAGGCGGGGAGGGGGCGACCAATCTCAGGGTCACTAGATTTCGCTGGCCGCGACCATCACTTCGAGCGGGACTCGGGGCTCTTCCTTGCCCCCGCCTCAGCGGATTTCTTGGCTCTCCCACATGTGATCTCGTTGCCACAGACCGCGGTCCGGATTTGGGACCACGGAGGTGCCTGACGGGCCCGCCTCTCACCAGCAAGTCCGCCCGCCACCGCGGTGGCCGCGGCGGCGGCGGCGGCGGCGGCGGCGGCCGAAGCGACACAGAGATTGGGGATCTCGGGGACCTGAGGAGAGGAAGGTGGGCGTGCCCTGCCCGCCTTCCTTCCCTCTGCGGTCGGGTCGGTCCTCCTCAGCGCCCCACCTCCAGGAGCCCAGCTTCATTCGGGGGAAGCCAGTCCTCCCACTGCGCATGCGCAGGCAGCCGGCGCCTCCGACCTCACAAAGACCCGTAGCGTTGCTAAGCGACGCGTCCGCCACGCTCTGAGCGGGCGGGCACGCCCCCTTGCGCGGCTCAGGCGCTGACGCAGGCACAGGCTGTGACAGGTGTTCCAGTGGGTGGGGGCGGATGTACGAGTGAATGAAGGGATGGATGGGGGCGGGTGGGTGGATGGACGGATGCACCGATGGACGGACGAATGGATGGATGGATATCCAAACGGAAAGAAGAAGGACTGGAGGAAAGAAGGAATAGAAGGAATAAGGATGGAGAGACGGATGGATGGGCGGTCGGGGCTCTCGTGAGTGGAGCTGGCCAGGTCGAGCCGCCTGACCTCCCAAGGCTGACAGGCCAGGATCAGGAGCCCAGCGGTGGTATCCCTTCCTCAGGTCGGCTTTGGGGGTGTGCCCCGGACTGTCCCCGAAGGGACACCCGCCCCCAAGATGGCACTGGTCTCCAAGGACCGTGTGCTTCCTTTTGGCTTTGCTCGCTCAGGGGGCTGAGCGCCTCCGTGCCTGGAGCTACATCCCGAGCCCGAGGAGCTGCCCGTGCAGGGGCAGGCATGGGCTTTGCCCGCTGGGCCTGGGCCTCCCTGCAGCCCCCATTCCTCCTCGCGGCGACCTTGTGGCTGTGTGGCCCAGCGGGATTCTTTCCCTTCTTCCTTGTTGGCTTTCCTGGGTTTCTTTTTTCGGAAGGCGTGCCTGACTCGGCCAGGGCTTCGCACAGGCAGCTGGAAGAAGCCCCCGCTCCATCCCGAGAGTCAGCTTCCCAAACTCCAGAACCCAAAATGGCCTGGATCAGGAACTCGTCTGAGACTTGGAGGAGAGGTACCCAAAGAGGCCAAAGAAGGTGATCATGACTCTAGCGCACTCCCCCACCCCTCTTCCCCCAGTGCTCCCATCGGACCTCACCACAGTGCCATGGTCCGTGCTCAGCAAGAGGAAAGTCACCTTGGGACCACAGGATCGGCTCCGGCACAGTCGCTGTGGCCAATTCATCACCGACCCTCTTCCAGTTGAGCCGTCTGGTTGGGCCTGCCGGCACGTCATCTTCTGCCTTCCCCTCTGTCCACTGGGAAGTTGGTCCCGGGGGGTTCAGGGTCGGGGGTCTTTGGGGCCTGGGTTGCTCCTCGGAAAGCACTCTCTTACATATGCTCTCTGGCTCCCTGTTTTGTTCTTTCTTTACACTTTGCCTGCAGGCTTCTCAGACCCTGGGTGGGTGCTCTGCACCTTTGCTCTTGTGGCCCAAGGTAGGATCTTCCGGATCGTGATCCCTCTGGGGTTCTTCTTGCTCTGCAAAGCAGGGCTCCGGGACGTTGTCAGCCTTGGGGTCTGCAAACACCACCTCAGAAACACACACACACTCTCTCTCTCCCTCTCTCTCGCTCCCTCTCCCTCCCTCCCTCTCCCTCTCCCTCTCTCTCTCTCTCTGTCTCTCTGTCTCTCTCTCTGTCTCTCTGTCTCTCTCTCTGTCTGTCTGTCTGTCTCTCTCTCTCTCTCTCTCTCTCTGTCTCTCTCTCTCCACCTTTCCTTGCCGCATCCCAAATCCACACCTGTCCGACTTGGTCTTGCTGTTGCCTTCGCCGGCGTTCCCTCCGCACTCTCTTCCACGATTCTCTGCTCCCGGTCTAGGGTGCACGTGCTGTATGGCGGTGGCTCTCTGTGTCCTTGCGCTGTGTCTCCCCTGCTCTGAAACCCTTCTGCTTCCGGGCATTGCTTCTGCTCTTTGTCAGTCGTGGTCTGGCCCTGTGTGCCACCTCCGGGCTGGGGAGGAGATCAAGGCCATCCCTCTGCCAGCCGGATCCAGCCAGGTCACGTTTCTTCCGTGACAAAACACGGCCCCACATCAACACTTGAACCTTTCCCTCCAGGAGGAGGAAAATCCTTGTCAAGACAGAAGGCCGAGAAAGACTCGGCCAGTGAACGGGGCCACACTAGGCAGGCCACCTAGGGAACGGGGAAGCCAGCGGGCAGGCGCCTCCACCAGCAGGTCCCAGCCCCTCGTCTCCACTCAGGAAAGCCATGCTTTCCTGCTTCTCAGGGCACTCGTCTCGGGAGAGCTCCACCGCCGGGGGGAGGAGAAAGGCCCACGCCGGCCCCACCCTGAGTGCACCCGATGCGGGCAGGAGGGCCAGGAGCATCCTCCGGCTGGCCTGCTTTCTCAAAGGGAGGCTGGCGGACCCTGCCACCGGAGCCAAACTCCGTCAGCGGAACAACTGTGGAGGAAAGAGCCCTGGGTCCTGAAAGGCTTGTGGGAAGTGCCTTGGCCCCTGTCCGAGGAGGAGGGAGCCGGGAACCTGGTGTGCCCGACCCGGGCAGGTAGCGCCCTCCACGGCCAGGTTCTCGCCGCCAGCCATGCCAGGTACCCAACGGGGACTGGCGTGCTGGACTTGGGCGCTGGCCCTGTGGAGGGGACCCGCCCGGGAGTGGCGCTTTCAAGAGATTCTTGGAGGGCACTGGGAGATCCACGGACCCCTGCAGGGGCCGTGGCGCCAGATAACGGGCCTCCTCTGCCCACGGCAGGCGGGGAGGGGGCGACCAATCTCAGGGTCACTAGATTTCGCTGGCCGCGACCATCACTTCGAGCGGGACTCGGGGCTCTTCCTTGCCCCCGCCTCAGCGGATTTCTTGGCTCTCCCACATGTGATCTCGTTGCCACAGACCGCGGTCCGGATTTGGGACCACGGAGGTGCCTGACGGGCCCGCCTCTCACCAGCAAGTCCGCCCGCCACCGCGGTGGCCGCGGCGGCGGCGGCGGCGGCGGCGGCGGCCGAAGCGACACAGAGATTGGGGATCTCGGGGACCTGAGGAGAGGAAGGTGGGCGTGCCCTGCCCGCCTTCCTTCCCTCTGCGGTCGGGTCGGTCCTCCTCAGCGCCCCACCTCCAGGAGCCCAGCTTCATTCGGGGGAAGCCAGTCCTCCCACTGCGCATGCGCAGGCAGCCGGCGCCTCCGACCTCACAAAGACCCGTAGCGTTGCTAAGCGACGCGTCCGCCACGCTCTGAGCGGGCGGGCACGCCCCCTTGCGCGGCTCAGGCGCTGACGCAGGCACAGGCTGTGACAGGTGTTCCAGTGGGTGGGGGCGGATGTACGAGTGAATGAAGGGATGGATGGGGGCGGGTGGGTGGATGGACGGATGCACCGATGGACGGACGAATGGATGGATGGATATCCAAACGGAAGGAAGAAGGACTGGAGGAAAGAAGGAATAGAAGGAATAAGGATGGAGAGACGGATGGATGGGCGGTTGGGGCTCTCGTGAGTGGAGCTGGCCAGGTCGAGCCGCCTGACCTCCCAAGGCTGACAGGCCAGGATCAGGAGCCCAGCGGTGGTATCCCTTCCTCAGGTCGGCTTTGGGGGTGTGCCCCGGACTGTCCCCGAAGGGACACCCGCCCCCAAGATGGCACTGGTCTCCAAGGACCGTGTGCTTCCTTTTGGCTTTGCTCGCTCAGGGGGCTGAGCGCCTCCGTGCCTGGAGCTACATCCCGAGCCCGAGGAGCTGCCCGTGCAGGGGCAGGCATGGGCTTTGCCCGCTGGGCCTGGGCCTCCCTGCAGCCCCCATTCCTCCTCGCGGCGACCTTGTGGCTGTGTGGCCCAGCGGGATTCTTTCCCTTCTTCCTTGTTGGCTTTCCTGGGTTTCTTTTTTCGGAAGGCGTGCCTGACTCGGCCAGGGCTTCGCACAGGCAGCTGGAAGAAGCCCCCGCTCCATCCCGAGAGTCAGCTTCCCAAACTCCAGAACCCAAAATGGCCTGGATCAGGAACTCGTCTGAGACTTGGAGGAGAGGTACCCAAAGAGGCCAAAGAAGGTGATCATGACTCTAGCGCACTCCCCCACCCCTCTTCCCCCAGTGCTCCCATCGGACCTCACCACAGTGCCATGGTCCGTGCTCAGCAAGAGGAAAGTCACCTTGGGACCACAGGATCGGCTCCGGCACAGTCGCTGTGGCCAATTCATCACCGACCCTCTTCCAGTTGAGCCGTCTGGTTGGGCCTGCCGGCACGTCATCTTCTGCCTTCCCCTCTGTCCACTGGGAAGTTGGTCCCGGGGGGTTCAGGGTCGGGGGTCTTTGGGGCCTGGGTTGCTCCTCGGAAAGCACTCTCTTACATATGCTCTCTGGCTCCCTGTTTTGTTCTTTCTTTACACTTTGCCTGCAGGCTTCTCAGACCCTGGGTGGGTGCTCTGCACCTTTGCTCTTGTGGCCCAAGGTAGGATCTTCCGGATCGTGATCCCTCTGGGGTTCTTCTTGCTCTGCAAAGCAGGGCTCCGGGACGTTGTCAGCCTTGGGGTCTGCAAACACCACCTCAGAAACACACACACACTCTCTCTCTCCCTCTCTCTCGCTCCCTCTCCCTCCCTCCCTCTCCCTCTCCCTCTCTCTCTCTCTCTGTCTCTCTGTCTCTCTCTCTGTCTCTCTGTCTCTCTCTCTGTCTGTCTGTCTGTCTCTCTCTCTCTCTCTCTCTCTCTGTCTCTCTCTCTCCACCTTTCCTTGCCGCATCCCAAATCCACACCTGTCCGACTTGGTCTTGCTGTTGCCTTCGCCGGCGTTCCCTCCGCACTCTCTTCCACGATTCTCTGCTCCCGGTCTAGGGTGCACGTGCTGTATGGCGGTGGCTCTCTGTGTCCTTGCGCTGTGTCTCCCCTGCTCTGAAACCCTTCTGCTTCCGGGCATTGCTTCTGCTCTTTGTCAGTCGTGGTCTGGCCCTGTGTGCCACCTCCGGGCTGGGGAGGAGATCAAGGCCATCCCTCTGCCAGCCGGATCCAGCCAGGTCACGTTTCTTCCGTGACAAAACACGGCCCCACATCAACACTTGAACCTTTCCCTCCAGGAGGAGGAAAATCCTTGTCAAGACAGAAGGCCGAGAAAGACTCGGCCAGTGAACGGGGCCACACTAGGCAGGCCACCTAGGGAACGGGGAAGCCAGCGGGCAGGCGCCTCCACCAGCAGGTCCCAGCCCCTCGTCTCCACTCAGGAAAGCCATGCTTTCCTGCTTCTCAGGGCACTCGTCTCGGGAGAGCTCCACCGCCGGGGGGAGGAGAAAGGCCCACGCCGGCCCCACCCTGAGTGCACCCGATGCGGGCAGGAGGGCCAGGAGCATCCTCCGGCTGGCCTGCTTTCTCAAAGGGAGGCTGGCGGACCCTGCCACCGGAGCCAAACTCCGTCAGCAGAACAACTGTGGAGGAAAGAGCCCTGGGTCCTGAAAGGCTTGTGGGAAGTGCCTTGGCCCCTGTCCGAGGAGGAGGGAGCCGGGAACCTGGTGTGCCCGACCCGGGCAGGTAGCGCCCTCCACGGCCAGGTTCTCGCCGCCAGCCATGCCAGGTACCCAACGGGGACTGGCGTGCTGGACTTGGGCGCTGGCCCTGTGGAGGGGACCCGCCCGGGAGTGGCGCTTTCAAGAGATTCTTGGAGGGCACTGGGAGATCCACGGACACCTGCAGGGGCCGTGGCGCCAGATAACGGGCCTCCTCTGCCCACGGCAGGCGGGGAGGGGGCGACCAATCTCAGGGTCACTAGATTTCGCTGGCCGCGACCATCACTTCGAGCGGGACTCGGGGCTCTTCCTTGCCCCCGCCTCAGCGGATTTCTTGGCTCTCCCACATGTGATCTCGTTGCCACAGACCGCGGTCCGGATTTGGGACCACGGAGGTGCCTGACGGGCCCGCCTCTCACCAGCAAGTCCGCCCGCCACCGCGGTGGCCGCGGCGGCGGCGGCGGCGGCGGCGGCGGCCGAAGCGACACAGAGATTGGGGATCTCGGGGACCTGAGGAGAGGAAGGTGGGCGTGCCCTGCCCGCCTTCCTTCCCTCTGCGGTCGGGTCGGTCCTCCTCAGCGCCCCACCTCCAGGAGCCCAGCTTCATTCGGGGGAAGCCAGTCCTCCCACTGCGCATGCGCAGGCAGCCGGCGCCTCCGACCTCACAAAGACCCGTAGCGTTGCTAAGCGACGCGTCCGCCACGCTCTGAGCGGGCGGGCACGCCCCCTTGCGCGGCTCAGGCGCTGACGCAGGCACAGGCTGTGACAGGTGTTCCAGTGGGTGGGGGCGGATGTACGAGTGAATGAAGGGATGGATGGGGGCGGGTGGGTGGATGGACGGATGCACCGATGGACGGACGAATGGATGGATGGATATCCAAACGGAAGGAAGAAGGACTGGAGGAAAGAAGGAATAGAAGGAATAAGGATGGAGAGACGGATGGATGGGCGGTTGGGGCTCTCGTGAGTGGAGCTGGCCAGGTCGAGCCGCCTGACCTCCCAAGGCTGACAGGCCAGGATCAGGAGCCCAGCGGTGGTATCCCTTCCTCAGGTCGGCTTTGGGGGTGTGCCCCGGACTGTCCCCGAAGGGACACCCGCCCCCAAGATGGCACTGGTCTCCAAGGACCGTGTGCTTCCTTTTGGCTTTGCTCGCTCAGGGGGCTGAGCGCCTCCGTGCCTGGAGCTACATCCCGAGCCCGAGGAGCTGCCCGTGCAGGGGCAGGCATGGGCTTTGCCCGCTGGGCCTGGGCCTCCCTGCAGCCCCCATTCCTCCTCGCGGCGACCTTGTGGCTGTGTGGCCCAGCGGGATTCTTTCCCTTCTTCCTTGTTGGCTTTCCTGGGTTTCTTTTTTCGGAAGGCGTGCCTGACTCGGCCAGGGCTTCGCACAGGCAGCTGGAAGAAGCCCCCGCTCCATCCCGAGAGTCAGCTTCCCAAACTCCAGAACCCAAAATGGCCTGGATCAGGAACTCGTCTGAGACTTGGAGGAGAGGTACCCAAAGAGGCCAAAGAAGGTGATCATGACTCTAGCGCACTCCCCCACCCCTCTTCCCCCAGTGCTCCCATCGGACCTCACCACAGTGCCATGGTCCGTGCTCAGCAAGAGGAAAGTCACCTTGGGACCACAGGATCGGCTCCGGCACAGTCGCTGTGGCCAATTCATCACCGACCCTCTTCCAGTTGAGCCGTCTGGTTGGGCCTGCCGGCACGTCATCTTCTGCCTTCCCCTCTGTCCACTGGGAAGTTGGTCCCGGGGGGTTCAGGGTCGGGGGTCTTTGGGGCCTGGGTTGCTCCTCGGAAAGCACTCTCTTACATATGCTCTCTGGCTCCCTGTTTTGTTCTTTCTTTACACTTTGCCTGCAGGCTTCTCAGACCCTGGGTGGGTGCTCTGCACCTTTGCTCTTGTGGCCCAAGGTAGGATCTTCCGGATCGTGATCCCTCTGGGGTTCTTCTTGCTCTGCAAAGCAGGGCTCCGGGACGTTGTCAGCCTTGGGGTCTGCAAACACCACCTCAGAAACACACACACACTCTCTCTCTCCCTCTCTCTCGCTCCCTCTCCCTCCCTCCCTCTCCCTCTCCCTCTCTCTCTCTCTCTGTCTCTCTGTCTCTCTCTCTGTCTCTCTGTCTCTCTCTCTGTCTGTCTGTCTCTCTCTCTCTCTCTCTCTCTCTCTGTCTCTCTCTCTCCACCTTTCCTTGCCGCATCCCAAATCCACACCTGTCCGACTTGGTCTTGCTGTTGCCTTCGCCGGCGTTCCCTCCGCACTCTCTTCCACGATTCTCTGCTCCCGGTCTAGGGTGCACGTGCTGTATGGCGGTGGCTCTCTGTGTCCTTGCGCTGTGTCTCCCCTGCTCTGAAACCCTTCTGCTTCCGGGCATTGCTTCTGCTCTTTGTCAGTCGTGGTCTGGCCCTGTGTGCCACCTCCGGGCTGGGGAGGAGATCAAGGCCATCCCTCTGCCAGCCGGATCCAGCCAGGTCACGTTTCTTCCGTGACAAAACACGGCCCCACATCAACACTTGAACCTTTCCCTCCAGGAGGAGGAAAATCCTTGTCAAGACAGAAGGCCGAGAAAGACTCGGCCAGTGAACGGGGCCACACTAGGCAGGCCACCTAGGGAACGGGGAAGCCAGCGGGCAGGCGCCTCCACCAGCAGGTCCCAGCCCCTCGTCTCCACTCAGGAAAGCCATGCTTTCCTGCTTCTCAGGGCACTCGTCTCGGGAGAGCTCCACCGCCGGGGGGAGGAGAAAGGCCCACGCCGGCCCCACCCTGAGTGCACCCGATGCGGGCAGGAGGGCCAGGAGCATCCTCCGGCTGGCCTGCTTTCTCAAAGGGAGGCTGGCGGACCCTGCCACCGGAGCCAAACTCCGTCAGCGGAACAACTGTGGAGGAAAGAGCCCTGGGTCCTGAAAGGCTTGTGGGAAGTGCCTTGGCCCCTGTCCGAGGAGGAGGGAGCCGGGAACCTGGTGTGCCCGACCCGGGCAGGTAGCGCCCTCCACGGCCAGGTTCTCGCCGCCAGCCATGCCAGGTACCCAACGGGGACTGGCGTGCTGGACTTGGGCGCTGGCCCTGTGGAGGGGACCCGCCCGGGAGTGGCGCTTTCAAGAGATTCTTGGAGGGCACTGGGAGATCCACGGACCCCTGCAGGGGCCGTGGCGCCAGATAACGGGCCTCCTCTGCCCACGGCAGGCGGGGAGGGGGCGACCAATCTCAGGGTCACTAGATTTCGCTGGCCGCGACCATCACTTCGAGCGGGACTCGGGGCTCTTCCTTGCCCCCGCCTCAGCGGATTTCTTGGCTCTCCCACATGTGATCTCGTTGCCACAGACCGCGGTCCGGATTTGGGACCACGGAGGTGCCTGACGGGCCCGCCTCTCACCAGCAAGTCCGCCCGCCACCGCGGTGGCCGCGACGGCGGCGGCGGCGGCGGCGGCGGCCGAAGCGACACAGAGATTGGGGATCTCGGGGACCTGAGGAGAGGAAGGTGGGCGTGCCCTGCCCGCCTTCCTTCCCTCTGCGGTCGGGTCGGTCCTCCTCAGCGCCCCACCTCCAGGAGCCCAGCTTCATTCGGGGGAAGCCAGTCCTCCCACTGCGCATGCGCAGGCAGCCGGCGCCTCCGACCTCACAAAGACCCGTAGCGTTGCTAAGCGACGCGTCCGCCACGCTCTGAGCGGGCGGGCACGCCCCCTTGCGCGGCTCAGGCGCTGACGCAGGCACAGGCTGTGACAGGTGTTCCAGTGGGTGGGGGCGGATGTACGAGTGAATGAAGGGATGGATGGGGGCGGGTGGGTGGATGGACGGATGCACCGATGGACGGACGAATGGATGGATGGATATCCAAACGGAAGGAAGAAGGACTGGAGGAAAGAAGGAATAGAAGGAATAAGGATGGAGAGACGGATGGATGGGCGGTTGGGGCTCTCGTGAGTGGAGCTGGCCAGGTCGAGCCGCCTGACCTCCCAAGGCTGACAGGCCAGGATCAGGAGCCCAGCGGTGGTATCCCTTCCTCAGGTCGGCTTTGGGGGTGTGCCCCGGACTGTCCCCGAAGGGACACCCGCCCCCAAGATGGCACTGGTCTCCAAGGACCGTGTGCTTCCTTTTGGCTTTGCTCGCTCAGGGGGCTGAGCGCCTCCGTGCCTGGAGCTACATCCCGAGCCCGAGGAGCTGCCCGTGCAGGGGCAGGCATGGGCTTTGCCCGCTGGGCCTGGGCCTCCCTGCAGCCCCCATTCCTCCTCGCGGCGACCTTGTGGCTGTGTGACCCAGCGGGATTCTTTCCCTTCTTCCTTGTTGGCTTTCCTGGGTTTCTTTTTTCGGAAGGCGTGCCTGACTCGGCCAGGGCTTCGCACAGGCAGCTGGAAGAAGCCCCCGCTCCATCCCGAGAGTCAGCTTCCCAAACTCCAGAACCCAAAATGGCCTGGATCAGGAACTCGTCTGAGACTTGGAGGAGAGGTACCCAAAGAGGCCAAAGAAGGTGATCATGACTCTAGCGCACTCCCCCACCCCTCTTCCCCCAGTGCTCCCATCGGACCTCACCACAGTGCCATGGTCCGTGCTCAGCAAGAGGAAAGTCACCTTGGGACCACAGGATCGGCTCCGGCACAGTCGCTGTGGCCAATTCATCACCGACCCTCTTCCAGTTGAGCCGTCTGGTTGGGCCTGCCGGCACGTCATCTTCTGCCTTCCCCTCTGTCCACTGGGAAGTTGGTCCCGGGGGGTTCAGGGTCGGGGGTCTTTGGGGCCTGGGTTGCTCCTCGGAAAGCACTCTCTTACATATGCTCTCTGGCTCCCTGTTTTGTTCTTTCTTTACACTTTGCCTGCAGGCTTCTCAGACCCTGGGTGGGTGCTCTGCACCTTTGCTCTTGTGGCCCAAGGTAGGATCTTCCGGATCGTGATCCCTCTGGGGTTCTTCTTGCTCTGCAAAGCAGGGCTCTGGGACGTTGTCAGCCTTGGGGTCTGCAAACACCACCTCAGAAACACACACACACTCTCTCTCTCCCTCTCTCTCGCTCCCTCTCCCTCCCTCCCTCTCCCTCTCCCTCTCTCTCTCTCTCTGTCTCTCTGTCTCTCTCTCTGTCTCTCTGTCTCTCTCTCTGTCTGTCTGTCTCTCTCTCTCTCTCTCTCTCTCTCTGTCTCTCTCTCTCCACCTTTCCTTGCCGCATCCCAAATCCACACCTGTCCGACTTGGTCTTGCTGTTGCCTTCGCCGGCGTTCCCTCCGCACTCTCTTCCACGATTCTCTGCTCCCGGTCTAGGGTGCACGTGCTGTATGGCGGTGGCTCTCTGTGTCCTTGCGCTGTGTCTCCCCTGCTCTGAAACCCTTCTGCTTCCGGGCATTGCTTCTGCTCTTTGTCAGTCGTGGTCTGGCCCTGTGTGCCACCTCCGGGCTGGGGAGGAGATCAAGGCCATCCCTCTGCCAGCCGGATCCAGCCAGGTCACGTTTCTTCCGTGACAAAACACGGCCCCACATCAACACTTGAACCTTTCCCTCCAGGAGGAGGAAAATCCTTGTCAAGACAGAAGGCCGAGAAAGACTCGGCCAGTGAACGGGGCCACACTAGGCAGGCCACCTAGGGAACGGGGAAGCCAGCGGGCAGGCGCCTCCACCAGCAGGTCCCAGCCCCTCGTCTCCACTCAGGAAAGCCATGCTTTCCTGCTTCTCAGGGCACTCGTCTCGGGAGAGCTCCACCGCCGGGGGGAGGAGAAAGGCCCACGCCGGCCCCACCCTGAGTGCACCCGATGCGGGCAGGAGGGCCAGGAGCATCCTCCGGCTGGCCTGCTTTCTCAAAGGGAGGCTGGCGGACCCTGCCACCGGAGCCAAACTCCGTCAGCGGAACAACTGTGGAGGAAAGAGCCCTGGGTCCTGAAAGGCTTGTGGGAAGTGCCTTGGCCCCTGTCCGAGGAGGAGGGAGCCGGGAACCTGGTGTGCCCGACCCGGGCAGGTAGCGCCCTCCACGGCCAGGTTCTCGCCGCCAGCCATGCCAGGTACCCAACGGGGACTGGCGTGCTGGACTTGGGCGCTGGCCCTGTGGAGGGGACCCGCCCGGGAGTGGCGCTTTCAAGAGATTCTTGGAGGGCACTGGGAGATCCACGGACCCCTGCAGGGGCCGTGGCGCCAGATAACGGGCCTCCTCTGCCCACGGCAGGCGGGGAGGGGGCGACCAATCTCAGGGTCACTAGATTTCGCTGGCCGCGACCATCACTTCGAGCGGGACTCGGGGCTCTTCCTTGCCCCCGCCTCAGCGGATTTCTTGGCTCTCCCACATGTGATCTCGTTGCCACAGACCGCGGTCCGGATTTGGGACCACGGAGGTGCCTGACGGGCCCGCCTCTCACCAGCAAGTCCGCCCGCCACCGCGGTGGCGGCGGCGGCGGCGGCGGCGGCGGCGGCGGCGGCGGCGGCGGCGGCAGCGGCCGAAGCGACACAGAGATTGGGGATCTCGGGGACCTGAGGAGAGGAAGGTGGGCGTGCCCTGCCCGCCTTCCTTCCCTCTGCGGTCGGGTCGGTCCTCCTCAGCGCCCCACCTCCAGGAGCCCAGCTTCATTCGGGGGAAGCCAGTCCTCCCACTGCGCATGCGCAGGCAGCCGGCGCCTCCGACCTCACAAAGACCCGTAGCGTTGCTAAGCGACGCGTCCGCCACGCTCTGAGCGGGCGGGCACGCCCCCTTGCGCGGCTCAGGCGCTGACGCAGGCACAGGCTGTGACAGGTGTTCCAGTGGGTGGGGGCGGATGTACGAGTGAATGAAGGGATGGATGGGGGCGGGTGGGTGGATGGACGGATGCACCGATGGACGGACGAATGGATGGATGGATATCCAAACGGAAGGAAGAAGGACTGGAGGAAAGAAGGAATAGAAGGAATAAGGATGGAGAGACGGATGGATGGGCGGTTGGGGCTCTCGTGAGTGGAGCTGGCCAGGTCGAGCCGCCTGACCTCCCAAGGCTGACAGGCCAGGATCAGGAGCCCAGCGGTGGTATCCCTTCCTCAGGTCGGCTTTGGGGGTGTGCCCCGGACTGTCCCCGAAGGGACACCCGCCCCCAAGATGGCACTGGTCTCCAAGGACCGTGTGCTTCCTTTTGGCTTTGCTCGCTCAGGGGGCTGAGCGCCTCCGTGCCTGGAGCTACATCCCGAGCCCGAGGAGCTGCCCGTGCAGGGGCAGGCATGGGCTTTGCCCGCTGGGCCTGGGCCTCCCTGCAGCCCCCATTCCTCCTCGCGGCGACCTTGTGGCTGTGTGGCCCAGCGGGATTCTTTCCCTTCTTCCTTGTTGGCTTTCCTGGGTTTCTTTTTTCGGAAGGCGTGCCTGACTCGGCCAGGGCTTCGCACATGCAGCTGGAAGAAGCCCCCGCTCCATCCCGAGAGTCAGCTTCCCAAACTCCAGAACCCAAAATGGCCTGGATCAGGAACTCGTCTGAGACTTGGAGGAGAGGTACCCAAAGAGGCCAAAGAAGGTGATCATGACTCTAGCGCACTCCCCCACCCCTCTTCCCCCAGTGCTCCCATCGGACCTCACCACAGTGCCATGGTCCGTGCTCAGCAAGAGGAAAGTCACCTTGGGACCACAGGATCGGCTCCGGCACAGTCGCTGTGGCCAATTCATCACCGACCCTCTTCCAGTTGAGCCGTCTGGTTGGGCCTGCCGGCACGTCATCTTCTGCCTTCCCCTCTGTCCACTGGGAAGTTGGTCCCGGGGGGTTCAGGGTCGGGGGTCTTTGGGGCCTGGGTTGCTCCTCGGAAAGCACTCTCTTACATATGCTCTCTGGCTCCCTGTTTTGTTCTTTCTTTACACTTTGCCTGCAGGCTTCTCAGACCCTGGGTGGGTGCTCTGCACCTTTGCTCTTGTGGCCCAAGGTAGGATCTTCCGGATCGTGATCCCTCTGGGGTTCTTCTTGCTCTGCAAAGCAGGGCTCCGGGACGTTGTCAGCCTTGGGGTCTGCAAACACCACCTCAGAAACACACACACACTCTCTCTCTCCCTCTCTCTCGCTCCCTCTCCCTCCCTCCCTCTCCCTCTCCCTCTCTCTCTCTCTCTGTCTCTCTGTCTCTCTCTCTGTCTCTCTGTCTCTCTCTCTGTCTGTCTGTCTCTCTCTCTCTCTCTCTCTGTCTCTCTCTCTCCACCTTTCCTTGCCGCATCCCAAATCCACACCTGTCCGACTTGGTCTTGCTGTTGCCTTCGCCGGCGTTCCCTCCGCACTCTCTTCCACGATTCTCTGCTCCCGGTCTAGGGTGCACGTGCTGTATGGCGGTGGCTCTCTGTGTCCTTGCGCTGTGTCTCCCCTGCTCTGAAACCCTTCTGCTTCCGGGCATTGCTTCTGCTCTTTGTCAGTCGTGGTCTGGCCCTGTGTGCCACCTCCGGGCTGGGGAGGAGATCAAGGCCATCCCTCTGCCAGCCGGATCCAGCCAGGTCACGTTTCTTCCGTGACAAAACACGGCCCCACATCAACACTTGAACCTTTCCCTCCAGGAGGAGGAAAATCCTTGTCAAGACAGAAGGCCGAGAAAGACTCGGCCAGTGAACGGGGCCACACTAGGCAGGCCACCTAGGGAACGGGGAAGCCAGCGGGCAGGCGCCTCCACCAGCAGGTCCCAGCCCCTCGTCTCCACTCAGGAAAGCCATGCTTTCCTGCTTCTCAGGGCACTCGTCTCGGGAGAGCTCCACCGCCGGGGGGAGGAGAAAGGCCCACGCCGGCCCCACCCTGAGTGCACCCGATGCGGGCAGGAGGGCCAGGAGCATCCTCCGGCTGGCCTGCTTTCTCAAAGGGAGGCTGGCGGACCCTGCCACCGGAGCCAAACTCCGTCAGCGGAACAACTGTGGAGGAAAGAGCCCTGGGTCCTGAAAGGCTTGTGGGAAGTGCCTTGGCCCCTGTCCGAGGAGGAGGGAGCCGGGAACCTGGTGTGCCCGACCCGGGCAGGTAGCGCCCTCCACGGCCAGGTTCTCGCCGCCAGCCATGCCAGGTACCCAACGGGGACTGGCGTGCTGGACTTGGGCGCTGGCCCTGTGGAGGGGACCCGCCCGGGAGTGGCGCTTTCAAGAGATTCTTGGAGGGCACTGGGAGATCCACGGACCCCTGCAGGGGCCGTGGCGCCAGATAACGGGCCTCCTCTGCCCACGGCAGGCGGGGAGGGGGCGACCAATCTCAGGGTCACTAGATTTCGCTGGCCGCGACCATCACTTCGAGCGGGACTCGGGGCTCTTCCTTGCCCCCGCCTCAGCGGATTTCTTGGCTCTCCCACATGTGATCTCGTTGCCACAGACCGCGGTCCGGATTTGGGACCACGGAGGTGCCTGACGGGCCCGCCTCTCACCAGCAAGTCCGCCCGCCACCGCGGTGGCCGCGGCGGCGGCGGCGGCGGCGGCGGCGGCGGCGGCGGCGGCGGCGGCGGCAGCGGCCGAAGCGACACAGAGATTGGGGATCTCGGGGACCTGAGGAGAGGAAGGTGGGCGTGCCCTGCCCGCCTTCCTTCCCTCTGCGGTCGGGTCGGTCCTCCTCAGCGCCCCACCTCCAGGAGCCCAGCTTCATTCGGGGGAAGCCAGTCCTCCCACTGCGCATGCGCAGGCAGCCGGCGCCTCCGACCTCACAAAGACCCGTAGCGTTGCTAAGCGACGCGTCCGCCACGCTCTGAGCGGGCGGGCACGCCCCCTTGCGCGGCTCAGGCGCTGACGCAGGCACAGGCTGTGACAGGTGTTCCAGTGGGTGGGGGCGGATGTACGAGTGAATGAAGGGATGGATGGGGGCGGGTGGGTGGATGGACGGATGCACCGATGGACGGACGAATGGATGGATGGATATCCAAACGGAAGGAAGAAGGACTGGAGGAAAGAAGGAATAGAAGGAATAAGGATGGAGAGACGGATGGATGGGCGGTTGGGGCTCTCGTGAGTGGAGCTGGCCAGGTCGAGCCGCCTGACCTCCCAAGGCTGACAGGCCAGGATCAGGAGCCCAGCGGTGGTATCCCTTCCTCAGGTCGGCTTTGGGGGTGTGCCCCGGACTGTCCCCGAAGGGACACCCGCCCCCAAGATGGCACTGGTCTCCAAGGACCGTGTGCTTCCTTTTGGCTTTGCTCGCTCAGGGGGCTGAGCGCCTCCGTGCCTGGAGCTACATCCCGAGCCCGAGGAGCTGCCCGTGCAGGGGCAGGCATGGGCTTTGCCCGCTGGGCCTGGGCCTCCCTGCAGCCCCCATTCCTCCTCGCGGCGACCTTGTGGCTGTGTGGCCCAGCGGGATTCTTTCCCTTCTTCCTTGTTGGCTTTCCTGGGTTTCTTTTTTCGGAAGGCGTGCCTGACTCGGCCAGGGCTTCGCACAGGCAGCTGGAAGAAGCCCCCGCTCCATCCCGAGAGTCAGCTTCCCAAACTCCAGAACCCAAAATGGCCTGGATCAGGAACTCGTCTGAGACTTGGAGGAGAGGTACCCAAAGAGGCCAAAGAAGGTGATCATGACTCTAGCGCACTCCCCCACCCCTCTTCCCCCAGTGCTCCCATCGGACCTCACCACAGTGCCATGGTCCGTGCTCAGCAAGAGGAAAGTCACCTTGGGACCACAGGATCGGCTCCGGCACAGTCGCTGTGGCCAATTCATCACCGACCCTCTTCCAGTTGAGCCGTCTGGTTGGGCCTGCCGGCACGTCATCTTCTGCCTTCCCCTCTGTCCACTGGGAAGTTGGTCCCGGGGGGTTCAGGGTCGGGGGTCTTTGGGGCCTGGGTTGCTCCTCGGAAAGCACTCTCTTACATATGCTCTCTGGCTCCCTGTTTTGTTCTTTCTTTACACTTTGCCTGCAGGCTTCTCAGACCCTGGGTGGGTGCTCTGCACCTTTGCTCTTGTGGCCCAAGGTAGGATCTTCCGGATCGTGATCCCTCTGGGGTTCTTCTTGCTCTGCAAAGCAGGGCTCCGGGACGTTGTCAGCCTTGGGGTCTGCAAACACCACCTCAGAAACACACACACACTCTCTCTCTCCCTCTCTCTCGCTCCCTCTCCCTCCCTCCCTCTCCCTCTCCCTCTCTCTCTCTCTCTGTCTCTCTGTCTCTCTCTCTGTCTCTCTGTCTCTCTCTCTGTCTGTCTGTCTGTCTCTCTCTCTCTCTCTCTCTCTGTCTCTCTCTCTCCACCTTTCCTTGCCGCATCCCAAATCCACACCTGTCCGACTTGGTCTTGCTGTTGCCTTCGCCGGCGTTCCCTCCGCACTCTCTTCCACGATTCTCTGCTCCCGGTCTAGGGTGCACGTGCTGTATGGCGGTGGCTCTCTGTGTCCTTGCGCTGTGTCTCCCCTGCTCTGAAACCCTTCTGCTTCCGGGCATTGCTTCTGCTCTTTGTCAGTCGTGGTCTGGCCCTGTGTGCCACCTCCGGGCTGGGGAGGAGATCAAGGCCATCCCTCTGCCAGCCGGATCCAGCCAGGTCACGTTTCTTCCGTGACAAAACACGGCCCCACATCAACACTTGAACCTTTCCCTCCAGGAGGAGGAAAATCCTTGTCAAGACAGAAGGCCGAGAAAGACTCGGCCAGTGAACGGGGCCACACTAGGCAGGCCACCTAGGGAACGGGGAAGCCAGCGGGCAGGCGCCTCCACCAGCAGGTCCCAGCCCCTCGTCTCCACTCAGGAAAGCCATGCTTTCCTGCTTCTCAGGGCACTCGTCTCGGGAGAGCTCCACCGCCGGGGGGAGGAGAAAGGCCCACGCCGGCCCCACCCTGAGTGCACCCGATGCGGGCAGGAGGGCCAGGAGCATCCTCCGGCTGGCCTGCTTTCTCAAAGGGAGGCTGGCGGACCCTGCCACCGGAGCCAAACTCCGTCAGCGGAACAACTGTGGAGGAAAGAGCCCTGGGTCCTGAAAGGCTTGTGGGAAGTGCCTTGGCCCCTGTCCGAGGAGGAGGGAGCCGGGAACCTGGTGTGCCCGACCCGGGCAGGTAACGCCCTCCACGGCCAGGTTCTCGCCGCCAGCCATGCCAGGTACCCAACGGGGACTGGCGTGCTGGACTTGGGCGCTGGCCCTGTGGAGGGGACCTGCCCGGGAGTGGCGCTTTCAAGAGATTCTTGGAGGGCACTGGGAGATCCACGGACCCCTGCAGGGGCCGTGGCGCCAGATAACGGGCCTCCTCTGCCCACGGCAGGCGGGGAGGGGGCGACCAATCTCAGGGTCACTAGATTTCGCTGGCCGCGACCATCACTTCGAGCGGGACTCGGGGCTCTTCCTTGCCCCCGCCTCAGCGGATTTCTTGGCTCTCCCACATGTGATCTCGTTGCCACAGACCGCGGTCCGGATTTGGGACCACGGAGGTGCCTGACGGGCCCGCCTCTCACCAGCAAGTCCGCCCGCCACCGCGGTGGCCGCGGCGGCGGCGGCGGCGGCGGCGGCGGCGGCGGCGGCGGCGGCGGCCGAAGCGACACAGAGATTGGGGATCTCGGGGACCTGAGGAGAGGAAGGTGGGCGTGCCCTGCCCGCCTTCCTTCCCTCTGCGGTCGGGTCGGTCCTCCTCAGCGCCCCACCTCCAGGAGCCCAGCTTCATTCGGGGGAAGCCAGTCCTCCCACTGCGCATGCGCAGGCAGCCGGCGCCTCCGACCTCACAAAGACCCGTAGCGTTGCTAAGCGACGCGTCCGCCACGCTCTGAGCGGGCGGGCACGCCCCCTTGCGCGGCTCAGGCGCTGACGCAGGCACAGGCTGTGACAGGTGTTCCAGTGGGTGGGGGCGGATGTACGAGTGAATGAAGGGATGGATGGGGGCGGGTGGGTGGATGGACGGATGCACCGATGGACGGACGAATGGATGGATGGATATCCAAACGGAAGGAAGAAGGACTGGAGGAAAGAAGGAATAGAAGGAATAAGGATGGAGAGACGGATGGATGGGCGGTTGGGGCTCTCGTGAGTGGAGCTGGCCAGGTCGAGCCGCCTGACCTCCCAAGGCTGACAGGCCAGGATCAGGAGCCCAGCGGTGGTATCCCTTCCTCAGGTCGGCTTTGGGGGTGTGCCCCGGACTGTCCCCGAAGGGACACCCGCCCCCAAGATGGCACTGGTCTCCAAGGACCGTGTGCTTCCTTTTGGCTTTGCTCGCTCAGGGGGCTGAGCGCCTCCGTGCCTGGAGCTACATCCCGAGCCCGAGGAGCTGCCCGTGCAGGGGCAGGCATGGGCTTTGCCCGCTGGGCCTGGGCCTCCCTGCAGCCCCCATTCCTCCTCGCGGCGACCTTGTGGCTGTGTGGCCCAGCGGGATTCTTTCCCTTCTTCCTTGTTGGCTTTCCTGGGTTTCTTTTTTCGGAAGGCGTGCCTGACTCGGCCAGGGCTTCGCACAGGCAGCTGGAAGAAGCCCCCGCTCCATCCCGAGAGTCAGCTTCCCAAACTCCAGAACCCAAAATGGCCTGGATCAGGAACTCGTCTGAGACTTGGAGGAGAGGTACCCAAAGAGGCCAAAGAAGGTGATCATGACTCTAGCGCACTCCCCCACCCCTCTTCCCCCAGTGCTCCCATCGGACCTCACCACAGTGCCATGGTCCGTGCTCAGCAAGAGGAAAGTCACCTTGGGACCACAGGATCGGCTCCGGCACAGTCGCTGTGGCCAATTCATCACCGACCCTCTTCCAGTTGAGCCGTCTGGTTGGGCCTGCCGGCACGTCATCTTCTGCCTTCCCCTCTGTCCACTGGGAAGTTGGTCCCGGGGGGTTCAGGGTCGGGGGTCTTTGGGGCCTGGGTTGCTCCTCGGAAAGCACTCTCTTACATATGCTCTCTGGCTCCCTGTTTTGTTCTTTCTTTACACTTTGCCTGCAGGCTTCTCAGACCCTGGGTGGGTGCTCTGCACCTTTGCTCTTGTGGCCCAAGGTAGGATCTTCCGGATCGTGATCCCTCTGGGGTTCTTCTTGCTCTGCAAAGCAGGGCTCCGGGACGTTGTCAGCCTTGGGGTCTGCAAACACCACCTCAGAAACACACACACACTCTCTCTCTCCCTCTCTCTCGCTCCCTCTCCCTCCCTCCCTCTCCCTCTCCCTCTCTCTCTCTCTCTGTCTCTCTGTCTCTCTCTCTGTCTCTCTGTCTCTCTCTCTGTCTGTCTGTCTCTCTCTCTCTCTCTCTCTCTCTCTGTCTCTCTCTCTCCACCTTTCCTTGCCGCATCCCAAATCCACACCTGTCCGACTTGGTCTTGCTGTTGCCTTCGCCGGCGTTCCCTCCGCACTCTCTTCCACGATTCTCTGCTCCCGGTCTAGGGTGCACGTGCTGTATGGCGGTGGCTCTCTGTGTCCTTGCGCTGTGTCTCCCCTGCTCTGAAACCCTTCTGCTTCCGGGCATTGCTTCTGCTCTTTGTCAGTCGTGGTCTGGCCCTGTGTGCCACCTCCGGGCTGGGGAGGAGATCAAGGCCATCCCTCTGCCAGCCGGATCCAGCCAGGTCACGTTTCTTCCGTGACAAAACACGGCCCCACATCAACACTTGAACCTTTCCCTCCAGGAGGAGGAAAATCCTTGTCAAGACAGAAGGCCGAGAAAGACTCGGCCAGTGAACGGGGCCACACTAGGCAGGCCACCTAGGGAACGGGGAAGCCAGCGGGCAGGCGCCTCCACCAGCAGGTCCCAGCCCCTCGTCTCCACTCAGGAAAGCCATGCTTTCCTGCTTCTCAGGGCACTCGTCTCGGGAGAGCTCCACCGCCGGGGGGAGGAGAAAGGCCCACGCCGGCCCCACCCTGAGTGCACCCGATGCGGGCAGGAGGGCCAGGAGCATCCTCCGGCTGGCCTGCTTTCTCAAAGGGAGGCTGGCGGACCCTGCCACCGGAGCCAAACTCCGTCAGCGGAACAACTGTGGAGGAAAGAGCCCTGGGTCCTGAAAGGCTTGTGGGAAGTGCCTTGGCCCCTGTCCGAGGAGGAGGGAGCCGGGAACCTGGTGTGCCCGACCCGGGCAGGTAACGCCCTCCACGGCCAGGTTCTCGCCGCCAGCCATGCCAGGTACCCAACGGGGACTGGCGTGCTGGACTTGGGCGCTGGCCCTGTGGAGGGGACCTGCCCGGGAGTGGCGCTTTCAAGAGATTCTTGGAGGGCACTGGGAGATCCACGGACCCCTGCAGGGGCCGTGGCGCCAGATAACGGGCCTCCTCTGCCCACGGCAGGCGGGGAGGGGGCGACCAATCTCAGGGTCACTAGATTTCGCTGGCCGCGACCATCACTTCGAGCGGGACTCGGGGCTCTTCCTTGCCCCCGCCTCAGCGGATTTCTTGGCTCTCCCACATGTGATCTCGTTGCCACAGACCGCGGTCCGGATTTGGGACCACGGAGGTGCCTGACGGGCCCGCCTCTCACCAGCAAGTCCGCCCGCCACCGCGGTGGCCGCGGCGGCGGCGGCGGCGGCGGCGGCGGCGGCGGCGGCCGAAGCGACACAGAGATTGGGGATCTCGGGGACCTGAGGAGAGGAAGGTGGGCGTGCCCTGCCCGCCTTCCTTCCCTCTGCGGTCGGGTCGGTCCTCCTCAGCGCCCCACCTCCAGGAGCCCAGCTTCATTCGGGGGAAGCCAGTCCTCCCACTGCGCATGCGCAGGCAGCCGGCGCCTCCGACCTCACAAAGACCCGTAGCGTTGCTAAGCGACGCGTCCGCCACGCTCTGAGCGGGCGGGCACGCCCCCTTGCGCGGCTCAGGCGCTGACGCAGGCACAGGCTGTGACAGGTGTTCCAGTGGGTGGGGGCGGATGTACGAGTGAATGAAGGGATGGATGGGGGCGGGTGGGTGGATGGACGGATGCACCGATGGACGGACGAATGGATGGATGGATATCCAAACGGAAGGAAGAAGGACTGGAGGAAAGAAGGAATAGAAGGAATAAGGATGGAGAGACGGATGGATGGGCGGTTGGGGCTCTCGTGAGTGGAGCTGGCCAGGTCGAGCCGCCTGACCTCCCAAGGCTGACAGGCCAGGATCAGGAGCCCAGCGGTGGTATCCCTTCCTCAGGTCGGCTTTGGGGGTGTGCCCCGGACTGTCCCCGAAGGGACACCCGCCCCCAAGATGGCACTGGTCTCCAAGGACCGTGTGCTTCCTTTTGGCTTTGCTCGCTCAGGGGGCTGAGCGCCTCCGTGCCTGGAGCTACATCCCGAGCCCGAGGAGCTGCCCGTGCAGGGGCAGGCATGGGCTTTGCCCGCTGGGCCTGGGCCTCCCTGCAGCCCCCATTCCTCCTCGCGGCGACCTTGTGGCTGTGTGGCCCAGCGGGATTCTTTCCCTTCTTCCTTGTTGGCTTTCCTGGGTTTCTTTTTTCGGAAGGCGTGCCTGACTCGGCCAGGGCTTCGCACAGGCAGCTGGAAGAAGCCCCCGCTCCATCCCGAGAGTCAGCTTCCCAAACTCCAGAACCCAAAATGGCCTGGATCAGGAACTCGTCTGAGACTTGGAGGAGAGGTACCCAAAGAGGCCAAAGAAGGTGATCATGACTCTAGCGCACTCCCCCACCCCTCTTCCCCCAGTGCTCCCATCGGACCTCACCACAGTGCCATGGTCCGTGCTCAGCAAGAGGAAAGTCACCTTGGGACCACAGGATCGGCTCCGGCACAGTCGCTGTGGCCAATTCATCACCGACCCTCTTCCAGTTGAGCCGTCTGGTTGGGCCTGCCGGCACGTCATCTTCTGCCTTCCCCTCTGTCCACTGGGAAGTTGGTCCCGGGGGGTTCAGGGTCGGGGGTCTTTGGGGCCTGGGTTGCTCCTCGGAAAGCACTCTCTTACATATGCTCTCTGGCTCCCTGTTTTGTTCTTTCTTTACACTTTGCCTGCAGGCTTCTCAGACCCTGGGTGGGTGCTCTGCACCTTTGCTCTTGTGGCCCAAGGTAGGATCTTCCGGATCGTGATCCCTCTGGGGTTCTTCTTGCTCTGCAAAGCAGGGCTCCGGGACGTTGTCAGCCTTGGGGTCTGCAAACACCACCTCAGAAACACACACACACTCTCTCTCTCCCTCTCTCTCGCTCCCTCTCCCTCCCTCCCTCTCCCTCTCCCTCTCTCTCTCTCTCTGTCTCTCTGTCTCTCTCTCTGTCTCTCTGTCTCTCTCTCTGTCTGTCTGTCTCTCTCTCTCTCTCTCTCTCTCTCTGTCTCTCTCTCTCCACCTTTCCTTGCCGCATCCCAAATCCACACCTGTCCGACTTGGTCTTGCTGTTGCCTTCGCCGGCGTTCCCTCCGCACTCTCTTCCACGATTCTCTGCTCCCGGTCTAGGGTGCACGTGCTGTATGGCGGTGGCTCTCTGTGTCCTTGCGCTGTGTCTCCCCTGCTCTGAAACCCTTCTGCTTCCGGGCATTGCTTCTGCTCTTTGTCAGTCGTGGTCTGGCCCTGTGTGCCACCTCCGGGCTGGGGAGGAGATCAAGGCCATCCCTCTGCCAGCCGGATCCAGCCAGGTCACGTTTCTTCCGTGACAAAACACGGCCCCACATCAACACTTGAACCTTTCCCTCCAGGAGGAGGAAAATCCTTGTCAAGACAGAAGGCCGAGAAAGACTCGGCCAGTGAACGGGGCCACACTAGGCAGGCCACCTAGGGAACGGGGAAGCCAGCGGGCAGGCGCCTCCACCAGCAGGTCCCAGCCCCTCGTCTCCACTCAGGAAAGCCATGCTTTCCTGCTTCTCAGGGCACTCGTCTCGGGAGAGCTCCACCGCCGGGGGGAGGAGAAAGGCCCACGCCGGCCCCACCCTGAGTGCACCCGATGCGGGCAGGAGGGCCAGGAGCATCCTCCGGCTGGCCTGCTTTCTCAAAGGGAGGCTGGCGGACCCTGCCACCGGAGCCAAACTCCGTCAGCGGAACAACTGTGGAGGAAAGAGCCCTGGGTCCTGAAAGGCTTGTGGGAAGTGCCTTGGCCCCTGTCCGAGGAGGAGGGAGCCGGGAACCTGGTGTGCCCGACCCGGGCAGGTAGCGCCCTCCACGGCCAGGTTCTCGCCGCCAGCCATGCCAGGTACCCAACGGGGACTGGCGTGCTGGACTTGGGCGCTGGCCCTGTGGAGGGGACCCGCCCGGGAGTGGCGCTTTCAAGAGATTCTTGGAGGGCACTGGGAGATCCACGGACCCCTGCAGGGGCCGTGGCGCCAGATAACGGGCCTCCTCTGCCCACGGCAGGCGGGGAGGGGGCGACCAATCTCAGGGTCACTAGATTTCGCTGGCCGCGACCATCACTTCGAGCGGGACTCGGGGCTCTTCCTTGCCCCCGCCTCAGCGGATTTCTTGGCTCTCCCACATGTGATCTCGTTGCCACAGACCGCGGTCCGGATTTGGGACCACGGAGGTGCCTGACGGGCCCGCCTCTCACCAGCAAGTCCGCCCGCCACCGCGGTGGCCGCGGCGGCGGCGGCGGCGGCGGCGGCGGCGGCCGAAGCGACACAGAGATTGGGGATCTCGGGGACCTGAGGAGAGGAAGGTGGGCGTGCCCTGCCCGCCTTCCTTCCCTCTGCGGTCGGGTCGGTCCTCCTCAGCGCCCCACCTCCAGGAGCCCAGCTTCATTCGGGGGAAGCCAGTCCTCCCACTGCGCATGCGCAGGCAGCCGGCGCCTCCGACCTCACAAAGACCCGTAGCGTTGCTAAGCGACGCGTCCGCCACGCTCTGAGCGGGCGGGCACGCCCCCTTGCGCGGCTCAGGCGCTGACGCAGGCACAGGCTGTGACAGGTGTTCCAGTGGGTGGGGGCGGATGTACGAGTGAATGAAGGGATGGATGGGGGCGGGTGGGTGGATGGACGGATGCACCGATGGACGGACGAATGGATGGATGGATATCCAAACGGAAGGAAGAAGGACTGGAGGAAAGAAGGAATAGAAGGAATAAGGATGGAGAGACGGATGGATGGGCGGTTGGGGCTCTCGTGAGTGGAGCTGGCCAGGTCGAGCCGCCTGACCTCCCAAGGCTGACAGGCCAGGATCAGGAGCCCAGCGGTGGTATCCCTTCCTCAGGTCGGCTTTGGGGGTGTGCCCCGGACTGTCCCCGAAGGGACACCCGCCCCCAAGATGGCACTGGTCTCCAAGGACCGTGTGCTTCCTTTTGGCTTTGCTCGCTCAGGGGGCTGAGCGCCTCCGTGCCTGGAGCTACATCCCGAGCCCGAGGAGCTGCCCGTGCAGGGGCAGGCATGGGCTTTGCCCGCTGGGCCTGGGCCTCCCTGCAGCCCCCATTCCTCCTCGCGGCGACCTTGTGGCTGTGTGGCCCAGCGGGATTCTTTCCCTTCTTCCTTGTTGGCTTTCCTGGGTTTCTTTTTTCGGAAGGCGTGCCTGACTCGGCCAGGGCTTCGCACAGGCAGCTGGAAGAAGCCCCCGCTCCATCCCGAGAGTCAGCTTCCCAAACTCCAGAACCCAAAATGGCCTGGATCAGGAACTCGTCTGAGACTTGGAGGAGAGGTACCCAAAGAGGCCAAAGAAGGTGATCATGACTCTAGCGCACTCCCCCACCCCTCTTCCCCCAGTGCTCCCATCGGACCTCACCACAGTGCCATGGTCCGTGCTCAGCAAGAGGAAAGTCACCTTGGGACCACAGGATCGGCTCCGGCACAGTCGCTGTGGCCAATTCATCACCGACCCTCTTCCAGTTGAGCCGTCTGGTTGGGCCTGCCGGCACGTCATCTTCTGCCTTCCCCTCTGTCCACTGGGAAGTTGGTCCCGGGGGGTTCAGGGTCGGGGGTCTTTGGGGCCTGGGTTGCTCCTCGGAAAGCACTCTCTTACATATGCTCTCTGGCTCCCTGTTTTGTTCTTTCTTTACACTTTGCCTGCAGGCTTCTCAGACCCTGGGTGGGTGCTCTGCACCTTTGCTCTTGTGGCCCAAGGTAGGATCTTCCGGATCGTGATCCCTCTGGGGTTCTTCTTGCTCTGCAAAGCAGGGCTCCGGGACGTTGTCAGCCTTGGGGTCTGCAAACACCACCTCAGAAACACACACACACTCTCTCTCTCCCTCTCTCTCGCTCCCTCTCCCTCCCTCCCTCTCCCTCTCCCTCTCTCTCTCTCTCTGTCTCTCTGTCTCTCTCTCTGTCTCTCTGTCTCTCTCTCTGTCTGTCTGTCTGTCTCTCTCTCTCTCTCTCTCTCTGTCTCTCTCTCTCCACCTTTCCTTGCCGCATCCCAAATCCACACCTGTCCGACTTGGTCTTGCTGTTGCCTTCGCCGGCGTTCCCTCCGCACTCTCTTCCACGATTCTCTGCTCCCGGTCTAGGGTGCACGTGCTGTATGGCGGTGGCTCTCTGTGTCCTTGCGCTGTGTCTCCCCTGCTCTGAAACCCTTCTGCTTCCGGGCATTGCTTCTGCTCTTTGTCAGTCGTGGTCTGGCCCTGTGTGCCACCTCCGGGCTGGGGAGGAGATCAAGGCCATCCCTCTGCCAGCCGGATCCAGCCAGGTCACGTTTCTTCCGTGACAAAACACGGCCCCACATCAACACTTGAACCTTTCCCTCCAGGAGGAGGAAAATCCTTGTCAAGACAGAAGGCCGAGAAAGACTCGGCCAGTGAACGGGGCCACACTAGGCAGGCCACCTAGGGAACGGGGAAGCCAGCGGGCAGGCGCCTCCACCAGCAGGTCCCAGCCCCTCGTCTCCACTCAGGAAAGCCATGCTTTCCTGCTTCTCAGGGCACTCGTCTCGGGAGAGCTCCACCGCCGGGGGGAGGAGAAAGGCCCACGCCGGCCCCACCCTGAGTGCACCCGATGCGGGCAGGAGGGCCAGGAGCATCCTCCGGCTGGCCTGCTTTCTCAAAGGGAGGCTGGCGGACCCTGCCACCGGAGCCAAACTCCGTCAGCGGAACAACTGTGGAGGAAAGAGCCCTGGGTCCTGAAAGGCTTGTGGGAAGTGCCTTGGCCCCTGTCCGAGGAGGAGGGAGCCGGGAACCTGGTGTGCCCGACCCGGGCAGGTAGCGCCCTCCACGGCCAGGTTCTCGCCGCCAGCCATGCCAGGTACCCAACGGGGACTGGCGTGCTGGACTTGGGCGCTGGCCCTGTGGAGGGGACCCGCCCGGGAGTGGCGCTTTCAAGAGATTCTTGGAGGGCACTGGGAGATCCACGGACCCCTGCAGGGGCCGTGGCGCCAGATAACGGGCCTCCTCTGCCCACGGCAGGCGGGGAGGGGGCGACCAATCTCAGGGTCACTAGATTTCGCTGGCCGCGACCATCACTTCGAGCGGGACTCGGGGCTCTTCCTTGCCCCCGCCTCAGCGGATTTCTTGGCTCTCCCACATGTGATCTCGTTGCCACAGACCGCGGTCCGGATTTGGGACCACGGAGGTGCCTGACGGGCCCGCCTCTCACCAGCAAGTCCGCCCGCCACCGCGGTGGCCGCGGCGGCGGCGGCGGCGGCGGCGGCGGCGGCGGCGGCGGCGGCGGCAGCGGCGGCCGAAGCGACACAGAGATTGGGGATCTCGGGGACCTGAGGAGAGGAAGGTGGGCGTGCCCTGCCCGCCTTCCTTCCCTCTGCGGTCGGGTCGGTCCTCCTCAGCGCCCCACCTCCAGGAGCCCAGCTTCATTCGGGGGAAGCCAGTCCTCCCACTGCGCATGCGCAGGCAGCCGGCGCCTCCGACCTCACAAAGACCCGTAGCGTTGCTAAGCGACGCGTCCGCCACGCTCTGAGCGGGCGGGCACGCCCCCTTGCGCGGCTCAGGCGCTGACGCAGGCACAGGCTGTGACAGGTGTTCCAGTGGGTGGGGGCGGATGTACGAGTGAATGAAGGGATGGATGGGGGCGGGTGGGTGGATGGACGGATGCACCGATGGACGGAC